>NC_084637.1:2857059-2999559 GCF_033978795.1 Nerophis ophidion
ATTCCAAATTATTGTACACGTTGTTGACGCGCAAAAGCGTTTAGTTTCTGCATTTCCCGTCACCGTGTTGTGTTTATTTTATTCTACAAGCCACTGTTTACTTATCGGGATTTAATTTATTGATCTGCTGGGTTCAGGGCGGACAAACAGCAACAGCTGGGCTGAAATATGTATTTATTAAAAAAAAAAAAAAATGTTGGGAGCTTGTTTAGCAGTGGCCACCTGTTTTTGAGTCAAAACACACACTTGGTGTGTGTTCCAAATTTGTCTTTTTTTTTTTTTTTTTTTTAATTCCCACCTCTGCAAGTAGCGTAGGTATTTAAATACCAAGTGAAAAATTGTGGAATTTTTAATAATAAAATACAAAGTGTAAATTCCTTGCTCCCCCCCCATCCCCCCTTTCGTGCCCCCCTCCCACCCCTGGGAATGTGGAGGCTTATTGAGGCTTGGCCGCTCTTCCCCTCGCTGCCCGCCTCGCTGTCCTCTCCCTGGCCGCCGTAGAAGACTAACCAGGCCGGGCGCTTGTTTGGCCGCGACACCCCGACATGACCCGGACCCTCGAATGTGATATCTGGAAGCGTGAGGAAGTCGCTCCACGCGTTTGGTTAGTTTTTTTGCTGGGTTTTATACGGTTTAAGCGATGATTTTTTTTGCTGCCACTTAGTCCAAACGAGGCCTTTGCTCACTAAGTTGTCCGAGCGATGACATTCTTACCCAGATGACTGTTGGCCTCCGGGGCTGGAGGTGGCACTCGGTAACTCTCCCTGCTCAGTGTGTCATGTGATATTTCACCATCGCTTCTTCCTGCTTGTCTTAATATTCCAAGTAACACACAAACACACACACACACACACACACACATGTGCGGACACATCCTCTGTGAAAGTTGACCTCGACAGTTTTGTCCGCACCAGGTGTGGCGTGTCAACGTCCAGCTGTGACCAGAAGTGCGCTCACACACCTGTCATTCTCTTATTTATGGCAAACACATTGAAATTGTGTGTGTGTGTGTGTGTGTGTGTGTGTGTGTCCATGACTAAATCCTGCGTCAGGCTCATTGGGATCATTTCTGATTCCCCTGTGTGACCTGTGACCTTTGAGTGACAGCACGTCCCCTCGGAACTGCACTCTGATTACGTAACGGCGCTTTACATGTCTGAGTGTGTGTGTGAGAGTGTGTGTGAGTGTGTGTGGTGTGTGTGTGTAAGAAATCAAGCATTGCTTGTAACACAATGCCAATTGTATTATTAAGTTCTGTGGGAGAAAAAAGGAGGGGTTTTTTAAAAAAAATTTGGGGGGGGGGGTGGGCGGTTGGGGGGTGGCAGACAAGGTGCCCCCCCTCCCCTGAAGGTGCAGGGGGGTGGTGCGGGGGACAAAAGGAAGGAGGAGGTTCGCGGCGCGCTGGCGGACAATTGATTGTCAGCGGTAATGTGTTTCATTTACATGTTTATACCGTCAATAATGGCGGGGGGTTGTCGCCGCCGCCATTCCCATACGGGTCGCCGATTGTGCGCACCCCTCCGCCGCTCCTGACGGCTTCTTCTTCCTGTTGCAAAGGACTATTTCACGGCGCTGAAAGGGATTATTCTGTTTGAGCAAGTGAAATAATTGCGAGCGAGGGCGGGGGGGGGGGGGTTATTGTGGCGTGACGCGGTGGCCCCGCTAAATCCCGGCTAGGTGCGACGCGCGTTTGACGGCGAACGCGAGTTCACCGTTTTCTGCCGCGGCCTGCCGAGTGTGATTTTCATTTTTTTTCCCCCCGAAACACCTCGTTTTGAGTCCAGTTCGTCTCCTGAACTTTGCCAGAGCCCCACCGTGTCCTCGTGCCGCCCCTCCTATTTTTGCTGAATTATTTTGTTATTTTGTGGCGTTTTTGTCTCCGTCCTCGCTGTGTACATGTGTGACGTGTCCTAGTTCACACACACACATGCCCAGTGTTACTTGCACCTTTTGATAAAACACATAAAAGCAAATACTGTGGCTAGTGAGTGCGGGGGACACACACACTTTCACACACACACATCTCCTGCATCCTGGACATTGGCAATAAAAAATAAAAAATCTTAATGTATTTTTTATTTTGCACCTCCCTTCTTGAATCGCCTCGCTTGTCTGAAGATGTTTCTTTTTCTCGCTCTTTTTTTTTTTTTTTTAACCAACCACCCAACCCCCCCCCCCCCGTTCAGTCCGCCTGGCGGCCAAGAACACACACTCGCAGAGGCACCGCCGGGCCGGACCCCTGACACGGCGGGTCTTTGGAATGCCTTAGGTACCATTTCACTTTGGCTCACATCAATGCTGACCTGAATGCCTTTCATATCTGATCCGCCGCGTCTCTCCTGGTAAACATCCCCCGGGGGGAGAACAAAGAAAGGAGCTCCTCTTCTGCCGCTTCTTCTTCTCCCTCTTAATCACAATTCAGCCCCTTTCGCCGCCAGCAGCGGGGCTGCACATTTGCATTCAGCATCAGAAAGGGGGCCGAGATGAAAAGGGGGGGGTGGGCGGGTGTGATGAGGGAGGAAGGGGTGGCTGCTGGAGAGAAATAACTGGGCTGTTTGTGCTTGTTTGTTGCCGGTCCCCTGGTTACAAGCCTTTTATAGCCTCCCTCCTCTAGCTGGGGCCCGGGCCCCCTCCTGACACAGATAGTGTTACAAGATGGCGCGCTCGCACTATTTGTGGACACTTCTTTAAGAAGTGCATCCGAGAGCAGGTGTCTCTTTTTTTTTTTTTTTTGCCTTGAAAAGTTCCATCCGTCCATCCTTTTTTCTACCGCTTATTCCCTTTGGGGTGCCTTGAAAAGTTGTGACCTGCAAACACGTTGCTGATATCTTTATTGTGGGATGGATGCTAATGTGATGCATGGGGGGGGGCATCATGTGATATGGATTTCTTTTTTTTACTCTTTCGTTTGACTCACACACAACTTTTTTTTTTCTTCCCCACCCTTTTTGGTTAAGAATAAGGATTATCAGTGCACCTTCCCTCCTCCTCCTCCTCGCTGCGGAGGATTTAGGCAGATTTACTTCAGCAAACACCTTTGGACACTGATGGGGGGGCGGCGGTAGAGTTTTGAAGGAGAAAGAGTCTGTTTGCAAAAGAGGCCTTTTGTTCTGAGAGGTTCTGGATAATGCCTTACCAGGCGGCCGTGATATTAACCCCTGCTTTGGAGGGACGTGGTGGCGAATCTGGTGTCGAGGGAGGGGGTTAACTCCTTGCATGCTTTGCCATTGAAGAAGGGATGAGGGCGATTCAAAGACACCGTGCCAAGATTGGGAAGGGGGTGGGGGGGGGATCCGTATCGGTCCGATTCGGTCGATAAAAGTGACAAACCGTAAAAAAGTATTTTCTTGGTCAGCGTGGTAGACATTCCACTGCTTCCTCGCTCACTTCCTGCCCTCCCTGCATTCCCTCATTCTCGCCACAAAACAAAAAAGAAGCAAACACAATTGCCAACCTCAGTGGTCCGGCAAATACGCCCGCCTGGCGTGGCCACGTCGTCTGGGACGTATTGCCGCGTCAGGACCACCACGCCATTTGGGAAACGTCACGCCTCATTTGAGTCAAGTGACAAGTCTTTACGCCGCCCGTCCAGCGTCTTCTCACCTTCTTTATCCGCTGTGGATGTAGTTTTCTTAATAATCTGATTATATGAGATAATGCAACCTGGCCCCGTCTTCCTGACTAAAATGTGTAACACTTTAGTATGGGGAACATACTCACCATTTAATTACATGTTTTTTAACATGCAAATTAGTCATTATTAAGTACTTATTAATGCCTTATTCTGCATGGCCTTATTATAAAACCAGTAAGCCATTAACTAGAGGTCTTCCCTCAATAACATCAGAATGATTGCTTATTAGTTACTAAGTAAGGACGTTGTTGTATATGATGCTCCCCTTAATACTAATTGATGAATATGGTCTGTTCTTACATAACAAAACAAAAAACTACAATAAACCTAACCCTTAAATCTTTGTTACTTAGAATATGTTCCCCATACTAAAGTGTTACCATTTATAAATATATATGTATGTATATATATATATATATGTATGTGTGTGTGTGTGTATGTATGTATGTATGTATATATGTATATATACTGTATACATATTTATATATATATATATGTATGTATGTATATATGTATATATACTGTATACATATGTATATATATATATATGTATATGCATATATAAATATGTATATATGCTAGAAAATGGATGGATGGATGGATATATATATGCATATGTGTATATATGTGTGTGTATATATATATGTGTATATATGTGTGTGTGTATATGTATATATATATATATATATATATATATATATATATATATATATATATATATATATATATATATGGGACACTTTAGTATGCTGAACGTTCCCACACTAAAGTGTCCCCTAATTAGTTGCTGTTATTTAGTAAAAAAACTACAATAACCCTAACCTTAAGTCTTTGTTATCTTAGAATATGAGGATCATATTCATAACATGCAATTTAGCAACATATTGTCTCTTAATTAGTCATTATTAAGTACTTATTAATGCCTTATTCTGCACGGCCTTATTACACAACCAGTAAGCCATTAACTAAGTGTCTTCCTTCAATGAAAATGTAATTTCAGTTCTTATGTGTTTTGTACATGTTCAAGAATGGACAATAATAAAACATCCTGAATAACCTCAGAATAATTGCTTATTAGTAACCTTAACCTAACACTTATATGTTCCCCTAGTGTCCAAATAACTCTAAATTAAGTCTTTATTTACAATATGTTCCCCATACTAAAGTGTTACATACGTGTGTTTGTGTGTATATATATATATATATATATATATATATATATATATATATATATATATATATATATATATATGGCTCGGGGGAACATATTCTAAGTAACAAAGACTTAAGGGTTAGGGTTATTGTATTTTTGTGTTTCGTTTTGTAAGAACAGACCAGATTCTTCAAGGTTTTTGATTGATTGATTGATTGATTGAAACTTGTATTAGTAGATTACATATTCCGTACAATTGACCACTAAATGGTAACACCCCAATAAGTTTTTCAACTAGTTTAAGTCTGGGTCCACGTTAATCAATTCATGGTAGTGGTATTAAAGGGAGAATCATATACAACAACTTCCTTACTTGGTAACTAATAAGCAATCATTCTGATGTTATTGAGGGAAGACTCTTAGTTAATGGCTTACTGGTTGTGTAATAAGGCCATGCAGAATAAGGCATTAATAAGTACTTAATAATGACTAAATTGCATGTTAAAAAGCAACTAATTAATGGTGAATATGTTCCCCATACTAGTGTCACCATATATATATATATATATATATATATATATATATATATATATATATATATATATATATATATTGGCTCTTAACTAGTCATTTTTAAGTACTTATTTTGCATGGCCTTATTACACAACCAGTCATTGACCAAGAGTCTTCCCTCAATAACCTCAGAATTATCGCTTATTAGTAACCCTCACCTAACCTTTATTAGTTCCCCCAATGTTCATATAAGTCTAAATTAAGTCTTTGTTACTTACAACATGTTCCCAGTACTAAAGTGTTAACATATATATATATATATATATACATATATACATATATTCTAAGTAAAAAAGACTTAAGGGTTAGGGTTATTGTAGTTTTGTTATGTAAGAACAGCCCATTTTCATCAAGTGGTATTTAAGAGAGAATCATATACAACGACATCCTTACTTAGTACCTAATAAGCAATTATCGCACATGATTATGACAGTGCAGAAAAAGACATTAATAAGTACTTAATAATGACTAATTATATATATATATATATATATATATATATATATATATATATATATATATAATAAAATGAAAAAATATATAAATATATATATTTTTTTATATTATAAAATAAAAATATATAAATATAACATAAAATAAAAATAAAAAATATATATTTATATTTGAAAAAAAAAATATATATATAATAATTTAAAAAAAAAACAAAAAAAAATATATATATATATATATAAATATATATATATGGTGACACGTTAGTACGGGGAACATATTCACCATTAATTAGTTCCTTATTAACATGCAATTAACTAAGAGTCTTCCCTCAATAACCTCAGAATGATTGCTTATTAGTAACCCTCACCTAACCTTTATTTGTTCCCCTTGTGTGCAACTAACTCTAAATTAAGTATTTGTTACTTACAATATGTTCCCCGTACTAAAGTGTTACCCAAAAACGTTATCTCCTCAATTGCGTATCGGTCGGCAGCGACTATTGCACGAACACGTTTGGAGCGGCGTCCTCTCCGTCCCCCCTCACACACACACACACACACACACACACACATTGTCGGGTTTGATTGTCAGCAGTAGGATCTCAAGTGCGCGGATCAATAAGAGATTCCCGGATTAAAAAGCAGGGTGACATGTGGAAGTCTGCGCACGCTACCTTGAACACGCTAATGGAACATGCTATTTGAAGCGGCCTCACTTTGCTCCATTATTCACAGGACGCAGCTCACCTCGCCGCACGCCTCTTTTTCCCCCGTTACCTTTCTCCCTTTTTTTTAACGAGTCCTCGCCCCGGTTGCGGGACTCGGGACTTTTTCGTCTGGCTTTTAATCGTGGCCGATTGCCAGGCCGGATTAAGCGAAATTGGGTCGTTTTGCCGCCGCACGCGCTCCTCCGGCTTTCATCTGGCGCTCTGATCAAGGCGGCCCGCTAACCGGAGGTTGCAGTCTAAAGAGGAAATGGTCAGACATTACTGTTATTCAAACATACATTTAACCTCTGGCAAGAGTGAGTCAAGGAGAGATGAAACATGGAAGTGGGGGGGGGGGGGGGGGGTTGCCTTTCCTTTAAATGTCAGCGGCGGCGCAGCACGTGGACGTGTGTAGCGCGGTTAAAAAAAAAGTCTGAGAGGTGAATTTACGTGTTAATAGGTTCTGACTGGAAAGGGAGCCCCTTCCTCCCGACGTTGCGTGTCCCGCCGCTGTCAGAGGCGGACGTCAAACAAACACCTCCTCAGGTAGCGGGGGGATAATCACGCCGACAGGCCTGTCCGCCGCCGTCCTGACAAGGCGGCACAAAACGAGGCTGCAGAGGAGATGTCTGCGGTTTCAGGTTGCACCTCAGAGGGAAGTGTGTCGGTTGAACATGTTGGATGCTGTGAGATGGGGGAGCGGGGGGGGAGAGGGGGTTAAGCAAGTGTGGCGAAAGTTGGGGCGGAGGCGGCGACGTAGACCTTTCTGCTATTCGTCAAACAGGATAAAGGTTGTGTGTGTGTGTGTGTGTGTGTGTGTGTGTGTGTGTGTGTGTGTGTGTGTGTGTGTGTGTGTGTGTGTGTGTGTGTGTGTGTGTGTGTGTGTGTGTGGAGGTGCATGATGACAATTTCCTGGAGCCGTGCGGGACAGCCAAGATCAGGTCAGATACGGATGCCATCCAGACGTCGTTTTTTTTTGTTTTTTTTCCCAGGCCAGACTGAAAGTTGGACTTCCGAGCGTCGAGCGGCTAATTACCTCGGCCCCTCACTCCGTACATGCCCCCCCCCCCCCACCCTCCGCCCAGGGAAGCCACATCCTTATCGAGCGGCATTCCTCAGATAAATTGTTATTTTTGCTACTTAGGCCCTCTCGGAATTAGCATGGCCATCAAAGGCGGGGGCCGTGCGGAGGGGAGGTGCACCGGAGAAAGGTCCGGAGGTGCACCGGACAGGATCGAGCTGCATACTGATCATAATAATAATAATAGTAATAATAGATTTTATTTGTAAAAAAAACACTTTACATTGAGCAAAAAACCTCAAAGTGCTACAGTGTATTAAAAAAACAATAAAAAAAATAAAAAAAACTAGAACAGCCTAATAGCCAGAACTAGCATGCATAATCTAAACAAAGTATTTTTCAAAAAGAAGGGTTTTTAAGCCTTTTTTAAAAGCATTCACAGTCTGTGGTGCCCTCAGGTGGTCAGGGAGAGCGTTCCACAGACTGGGAGCGGCGCAGCATTGTTCGTAGCTTCGTCCTCGGAGGTTGGAGAAGGTTAGCCGGTCCATAGCGGAGGTGTCGTGTGGAGGATGTGTTTCCACACAGCTGCATCTGCCGTGACACCTCATGACGCACCCATAAGTTTGGCTCATGTTATTGTGTTCGCTAAACAGCTGCAGCAACTGGTGACGGCTTTTTTAACCGCGTCTAGAAATATTTATGTCCGCCTTGGTTTTGATGGCATCGTACCGGCAAATAACACCCGGTTGGTTTTCTTGTGCGGGTCCAGACGGATGTGTTTGACTCATCCTTGGCAGGCTTTGTCGTCACCTGTTGTCAGAATCCACATGTGAGACCCGGTATGATTGGTCCTGGTTGTGTACTTTCAAGCATGTTTACATCCGCACGTTATTTGTGTGTTTCTTCTTTTTAAGGAATGGAAAGAAATAAGATGACTGAATTGGAAACTAAGAATTTAAAAATGTTTGAGTTGAGTTTATTTGGAACATGCATGCATGCAAAATGACTCTTCACAATTTTCAGTTTCGAAAAGGAGTAGGAAGAAGAAGCAGAGCTGATTTAATCCTGTCCCCTTTTTCTTTACATAGCTGTGGCCAACATTCATTTAGAATAGAATAGAATAGAATAGAATAGAATAGAACAGGAAGTAGTTTATTGATCCCTGGGGGAAATTCAGCACCACAGTTTGCTCACAATAGACAAAAAAATACGACACAGCATTATTCACGTGTGAATAATATAAATATACTATACATATATATTCTACATTTAAGTGCAGTCAAAGAACTGTGAATTGATTAACATATTCGGGTGTTACCATTTAGTGGTCGGTTGTATGGAATATTTACTACCATATAGTGAAACCACACTAGACAATGACAAACACGTTTTGGAAGAATATTTTCACCGCAAAACAACATAAACACTACAGAACAAATTCCCAGAATTCCTTTAACTTAAAGAAGTTGAAAAACTTACAAGGGTGTTACTATTTAGTGGTCAGTTGTACAGAATATGTACTGTACTGTGCAATCTACTAATAAAAGTTTCAATCAATCAATCAATGATCTTGACTGGCCTGCACAGAGTCCTGACCTGAACCGGATAGAACACCTTTGGAGTGAATTAAAACGGAGACCGAAACCCTAACATTTCAATCAATCAGTCGAACACTTTTGTTCACTTCCGGTTCTCAAGTTAGTCACAATATACTACATGAGTAATAACAATAAAAATAAATAAAAAATACGTGGTGAAATAAGTTATATTTTATATGGTGAAATGAGTAGGATTATCTAGAAAATGAATGGATGGATGAGATGAATTCAGAATGTTTATTATGGTTCTTCTTCTTTGTACTTGGACTAACTTTAATGATCCAGAAGGGAAATTATTCCACACATTAGCTCAGTTACAAAGGATGGAAGCCATGTATAGAACAATGCAGGTATAAAATATACTAAAAGCAATACAAAATATAACATACATGCAAAATATTTACATAATATATGTACAGTATATGATATATACTGATATATTATATAATATACATTATTTATTTATATAACATATAGTATATATTATAGATAGGGCGGTATAGCTCGGTTGGTAGAGAGGCCGTACCAGCAACTTGAGGGTTCCAGGTTCGATCCCCGCTTCTGCCAACCTACTCACTGCCGTTGTGTCCTCGGGCAAGACACTTTACCCACCTGCTCCCAGTGCCACCCACACTGCTTTAAAAATTAAATTTTAGATATTAGGTTTCACTATGTAAAGTGCTTTGAGTCACTCGAGAAAAGCGCTATATAAATATAAATCACTTCAGTTCATTATGTGTTTATATAAAATATACAGTATATAATGTACAATATTAGAGTATATGTAGCAGCTGCAGCATAAAATAAAGAGTAAATCGAGCAGAAAATAAACATAAACGAAGAGAGGTAACTCACGTGTCAGGTGTCAGGTAGTAGACAGATATCTTTGTAACCTTAAGTATAACTTTGCAATCACTTTAAGTTTGAAGAGTTTCTTGAAGTGACGTCCCACTGGATTGAGTTTTTCCTTGCCTTTATGTGGACTCTGTACCATGGATGTCGTTGTGGCTTGTGCAGCCCTTTGAGACACTTGTGATTTAGGGCTATATAAATAAACATTGATTGACTGATTGATTGATGGTAGTGGATCATATTAGTACATTGTTTGATTGCTTTGCTTAACCCATTTCATCATTTAATTCCACATATTGATTTACTGAAGGTCTTAAGTGCGTACAAATGTTTTAAAATGACATTTTTCTCTGAGATTATATTCATCTTCTTTTGTAGAGAAGAAGTGTTGCATATTCCTGGCTAGCAGATTGTTGTCATTTCAGCTGCTTGGAAATTCACCATGCGGTGGAATTTCACTATTTTCGCATACTTGCCAACTCTCGCAGATTTTCCGGGAGACTCTTGAAATTCAGCGCCTCTCCCGAAAACCTCCCGGGACAGATTTTCTCCCGAAAATCTCCCGAAATTCCCGAGCTCTTGGTTTCTTGTGTGGGTTTATTGTTAACATCCTCCCAGCGTGATAACAACACACAACAACAGCAGTCACATTTGCGTCTACCGTAAAGCAGTTCGTCTGCCGTAAACAGCAATGTTGTGACACTCTTAAACAGGACCAAACTGCCATCTACTGTACATGCGTATGTGACAATAACATCTACAGCATGGGTCACCAACCTTTTGGAAACCAAGAGCTACTTCTTGGGTACGGATTAATGCGAAGGGCTACCAGTTTGATACACACTTCAATAAATTGCCAGAAATAGCCAATTTGCTCAATTTACCTTTAACTCTATGTTATTATTAATAATGAATGATATTTATCTTTGTGGAAACACTGATCATCTTAATGATTTCTCACAATAAATATATATGTTTGATGTCATGTTTTAAATAGGTTAAAATCAAATCTGCACTTTTTCAGCTGTAAATATACTCCTCCCCTCTTAACCACGCCCCCAACCTCCCGAAATCGGAGGTCTCAAGGTTGGCAAGTGTGCTATTTTCGATCTGTGTTCACCGTACGACCGTGAAAAGCCAAAGTCGTGCGTTTTTATCCGTCGGAAAAGTCTAAGGTCAGCCGGGCTCGGGAAGCCGGCGCCGTGCGTTTTGATGGCGGCGTCGCGTCTCACTGACTTAAAGGAACAATGTGGGTTTGGGGAGTCAATTAGTTGACTTTTCATGTTTCATTTTTCATTTTTTTTTTTTACCGCATGTTTGCCAGGCCTTGTCTCTCTTTGTCTCTCTTTCACACACACACACACACGCACGCACACACACACACACACACACGCTCACACACTTTCCCCCTTGAACCTTACCATGGCCCTCGGAGGGAAGCAGATAAGGACTTTTTGATGAAACTTTTAGTGAATCTGGCTGCTCCATTTCTGTCTGCGCCACGTCACACAGCATCCCCCCATCCACACACACACACACACACACACACACACTCCAACCCCCTTCTTCCTCCCCACCGCTGCCATATATTCTTATTAAGGTTTGCGTGGGAGGGTGATTATGTTTTGATTAATTTCTCCCCTCCACCACCACCACCACCGCCTTTCTCCCACCACCTGTTTGCAAATAGTTTAACGGTTGCCTTTCCTCTCCTGGGCCGCTCCGTGGACCACCTTCCTCCTCGTCTGCAGGCTTCTTCCCCGACTCCCCTCCTGCATCCCTCCCCCCACCCTCCACCCCCCTGCCCTCGGCTTTGCATGCACTCTGACGGCTTGATGGCTGTTTCGACAGGCCAGCATTGAGGGAAAGCGGTGTGACGGCAGAGTTTTGTTAAGCCCGGAACAAAGACTGGGAGATGGCGGGCCAGGCCATTGTCCTGCACACATATTGGCCTCTTTTGCAGGATTTAATGCTCTGTTTACCTCCAGCCAGTCACTGCTAATATCCAGAGAGGAGCGCTCCTGATAGATGCACCTCGGGGTGACTGAAGGGGAAAGTTGTGTGTGTGTGTGTGTGTGTGTGTGTGTGTGTGTGTGTGTGTGTGTACACATGGGCGCCGATCCCATGGGTGCTTCAGGGCCCGAGCACCCACGTGGGGTGGATGGCAACTTTCAATATTTGAAATGATTTTTCAAAAACTAGAGCCCACATAAGGGCAAGGAAAAACTCCCACCCAATGGGACGTCGGTGACAGTGACAATGATGACTATGAGAAACCTTGGAGAGGACCGCATATGTGGAGTCATAATGTAAAGACGGAGGTGATACTAAGCCTCATCATATTATTAATAAAAACTATTTTAAACCGTTCAATGATTTGGTTGATCAATATAATGTATCCAGAAATCAATTTTTTAATTTGATCTTTTTAAAAAACGCTGTAAATAAATGCATATCCTCTGAAAGTATGTCTTTAAATAGCCACGGACTGAAAGATGCACTTTTTAATCAAGATACATTCAAGAAATTAATTAAACTATTTTATGGAATAATAAATGAACACTAGACTAGAAATGCAAATGATGCATGTGTTTGGAAATGGACTTTAAAGTTTTAGATGAAAGAGACACATCATGGAATGATATTTGGAAAAATGCCAATAAGCCCTTTAGAAAAACTAATCTAGTTGTTGTTAATATATCATGCAAGTTTGGTCCGTTTTGCTTGATAAAAAAAAGTCACAAAACACACAAGTTATTGATCGACAAAGTCTATCCAAGGTTTCATTGTGCCCGATACTCCAACATTTTGACTTGGGACACACTGCACATGTGCGAATGAAGGGCATACTTAGTCAACATTGTACATGTCACACACAGGGTGGCAGTATGAACAATGCCAACACTGTCATAAACATGTGCCATATAGTGAAACCATACTAAACAACAATGTCATAAACATGTGCCATATAGTGAAACCATACTAAACAACACTGCCATAAACATGTGTCATATAGTGAAACCATACTAAACAACACTGCCATAAACATGTGCCATATAGTGAAACCATACTAAACAACACTGTCATAAACATGTGCCATATAGTGAAACCATACTAAACAACACTGTCATAAACATGTGCCATATAGTGAAACCATACCAAACAACACTGTCATAAACATGTGCCATATAGTGAAACCACACTAAACAACACTGTCATAAACATGTGCCATATAGTGAAACCATACTAAACAACACTGTCATAAACATGTGCCATATAGTGAAACCACACTAAACAACACTGTCATAAACATGTGCCATATAGTGAAACCATACTAAACAACACTGTCATAAACATGTGCCATATAGTGAAACCATACTAAACAACACTATCTTAAACATGTGCCATATAGTGAAACCACACTAAACAACACTGTCATAAACATGTGCCATATAGTGAAACCATACTAAACAACACTGTCATAAACATGTGCCATATAGTGAAACCACACTAAACAACACTGTCATAAACATGTGCCATATAGTGAAACCACACTAAACAACACTGTCATAAACATGTGCCATATAGTGAAACCATACTAAACAACACTGTCATAAACATGTGCCAAATAGTGAAACCACACTAAACAACACTGTCATAAACATGTGCCATATAGTGAAACCACACTAAACAAAACTGTCATAAACATGTGCCATATAGTGAAACCATACTAAACAACACTGTCATAAACATGTGCCATGTAGTGAAACCATACTAAACAACACTGTCATAAACATGTGCCATATAGTGAAACCATACTAAACAACACTGTCAAAAACATGTGCCATATAGTGAAACCATACTAAACAACACTGTCATAAACATGTGCCGAATAGTGAAACCACACTAAACAACACTGTCATAAACATGTGCCATATAGTGAAACCACACTAAACAAAACTGTCATAAACATGTGCCATATAGTGAAACCATACTAAACAACACTGTCATAAACATGTGCCATATAGTGAAACCATACTAAACAACACTGTCATAAACATGTGCCATATAGTGAAACCATACTAAACAACACTGTCAAAAACATGTGCCATATAGTGAAACCATACTAAACAACACTGTCATAAACATGTGCCATATAGTGAAACCATACTAAACAACACTGTCATAAACATGTGCCATATAGTGAAACCATACTAAACAACACTGTCATAAACATGTGCCATATAGTGAAACCATACTAAACAACACTGTCATAAACATGTGCCATATAGTGAAACCACACTAAACAACACTGTCATAACCATGTGCCATATAGTGAAACCACACTAAACAACACTGTCATAAACATGTGCCATATAGTGAAACCATACTAAACAACACTGTCATAAACATATGCCATATAGTGAAACCATACTAAACAACACTGTCATAAACATGTGCCATATAGTGAAACCATACCAAACAACACTGTTATAAACATGTGCCATATAGTGAAACCATACTAAACAACACTGTCATAAACATGTGCCATATAGTGAAACCATACTAAACAACACTATCATAAACATGTGCCATATAGTGAAACCATACTAAACAACACTGTCATAAACATGTGCCATATAGTGAAACCATACTAAACAATACTGTCATAAACATGTGCCATATAGTGAAACCATACTAAACAACACTGTCAAAAACGTGCCATATAGTGAAACCATACTAAACAACACTGTCATAAACATGTGTCATATAGTGAAACCATACTAAACAACACTGTCATAAACATGTGCCATATAGTGAAACCATACTAAACAACACTGTCATAAACATGTGCCATATAGTGAAACCATACTAAACAACACTGTCATAAACATGTGCCATATAGTGAAACCATACTAAACAACACTTTCATAAACATGTGCCATATAGTGAAACCATACTAAACAACACTGTTATAAACATGTGCCATATAGTGAAACCACACTAAACAACTCTGCCATAAATATGCACCATATAGTGAAGCCACAATAAAACAACAATGACAAATACATTTTGGAAGAATATTTGCACCACAAAACAACATAAACACTACAGAACAAATTCCCAGAATTCCCTTAACATGGACCCTGTTATGATCCGCTGCCTGGATCCTATTATGTTTAGATTTTTGAGTCTTTTTGCATCATGTTCTGTTAGTCTTGGACTTCTTTAGTTCCTGGTTGCACTTCCTTGTTTGTTTTGTCGCCATAGTTACGTATGATTTTCACCTGCCTCGGTTTTTTGGGACACACCTGTGTCCAATCAAGAGACTAAATTTAAGCCTGCCCTTTTCATCAGTCAGTCTGGGTTCCTTGTTTGAGGTAAACAACAGTCGCGTTTGTGTTTCTGGTTCCAGTCTCTGTGCTAAGTGTTAGCCTTAGCTTCCCGTGCGTTCGGCACGCTGTTCTTTTGTTTATTTCTGTCTTTTTAGTACTTTGTGTTATTTATTAAATTATCCTACCTTTACGTTTTCGTCCGGAGTGTCCTTTGCATCCCTGGGGAGAACAAAATCCCGCATCATCACGCGTCCCAAGCGCGACAGACCCCGACTTAAACAAGTTGAAAAACTTACTCAGGTGTTACCATTTAGCGGTCAATTGTACGGAATATGTACTGAACTGTGCAATTTACTAATAAAAGTTTCAATTAATCAATCAATCAAAACCCTTTAGGACCAACTCTTCCGGGACGCTACAATGTAAACAAAGGCCACTGGTGGATCTACACCTAACATCCACTGTAATGATACCAAGTACAATAGCGTTTGTAGTCGTTGCTACTATGATTGCATCGATATATTTCAACATCACAATATATATATATTTTTTTAAATTTATATTATGTTTATAAACTCAGGAAATATGTCTTTGAATATGACCAAGGTATGATCCTGAACCTACTTGGTATCGAATTAATACTCAAATTTCTGGTATCATCCAAAACTAATGTAAAGTATCAAAGAAGAGAAGAATAAGTGATTATTACATTTGAACAGAAGTGTAGATAGAACGTTAAAATAGAAAATAGGCAGATATTAACAGTAAATGAACAAGTGGATTAATAATATTTTTTTACAGTTTGTCCTTGACAAAATAATAGGTGTATAAATGACACAATATGTTACTGCATATGTCAGCAGACTAATTAGCAGTCTTTGTGTGTTTACTTACTACTAAAAGACAAGTTGTCTAGTATGTTCACTATTTTATTTAAGGACTAAATTGCAATAATAAACATATGTTTCATGTACACTAAGATTTTTTTGTTAAAATAAAGCCAATAATGCAGTTTTTTGTGGTCCCCTTTATTTAGAAAAGTACTGAAATACTGGTATATATATACCATCCATGCATGTTCTACCGCTTATTCCCTTTTGGGGTCACGGGGGGGGGGGCGCTGGTGACTATCTCAGCTACAATCGGGCGGAAGGCGGGGTACACCATGGACAAGTCGCCACCTTATTGCAGTGGTATATTGGAAATATTGGTATCGGGACAACACTAATACACACACACACTGGCAGAAATGTAGATCGATGTGTGTGTGTGTGTGTGTGTGTGTGTGTGTGTGTGTGTGTGTGCACATAGACTGTCCCCTGCATGCTCTCTGGACAAACTGAAAGAGGCGTTCCGTGGGATTAGAGTTTTTGCGTAGGACATAAAAAACTAAGGGTTTTTTTGGCAGTTTTTTTTCCCTGACCATGTTTTTGGGAGAACCCACTTTGAGCTGAGGGTTTCTGTCAGTGTGTAAAAGCCATTCTCGAAAATACACAGCAGCTGCCGGCGAGAAATAAATAAAATGACTGCAATAAACAACAACAAACAAAAAAGGCCTCCGTCAAGCCGTGGCGGTGTGTGTTTGTTTTTACGTTCATTTCAAAGCAAAGTTCCGGCGCTGTAAAGGCGTGCGACGGCGCCGTCGTGGAACCCGATGATACTTTGACGAGCGTATAAAGATTGGGAGCTGATGCCAGCACAACCCATCTGTGCTGGGCCGGCTCGACTAAGAAAGTGGAGACGTTTCATTGGCTAACTGTTTGTTTTACGGTTGCAGACCATCCCCCCCAACCCCCCCCAACACACACACACACACACACACACACACACAACAAAACCCTCAGGATGATTGACAAGCGGGGACTCTTAATTGTTTTTGGGGGAAGAAAGATAGTAAATCCTCTCCCTGTTGCCGTGGTAATTACAGGGTTAACTGGATCAAAAGAGGCAAAGAACTTGGTGAGGTTTTCTTTTTCTTTTCCTTTTTTTTTTTTTCTTCTCCCTCTCGTTTGGCGAAACAATTACAAAATTACGGCAGATAAAAACTGAGCAGCGTTTATGCAATCACCCTAACGAAGAAACAAAACAGTTTAATGCAGCAAAATCATCATTCATCTGCATTATAATTGCCTCTCTCACACATCTACCAACATGCTTAATTAAAATTGTGATTAAATGCGGCTGCAGTGCAATCTAAGACCCGCCCCCCCCCTCCCAAACACACACACACACACACACACACACACACACACACACACACACACCTCTCCCCGCCCCCAAACAGGTGCTACGCCGTTTAAAAGTAAGGAGGAGCAGCTAATTAGCATTAAGAATTGTGTTAATTTCAGTCACTGATGAGGTAATTTATGATATTTTGCAGCAACACACACACACATGGACACACACACACACACACACCAAGAACCAATAAGTGCTGGAGACACAGTTTAGTGCACGTGGCTCGCACACGACCCAAATGTTGGTTCTACACATTTCAGTACAAGCCCAGGCAAAACACAACATTAAACTTGCGGCTCCGACGTTTATTTACTTTTTTTTTTTCCGAGCGGACTGTGATCAGCGCGGCGGCGCTCTGGATGTTGGCCGCCGTCCCCGCTCCCGCTCAGACTTTCCAGAACCCTCATAGATACTGCTGATCTGGAACTCTGGTGTTCACTACCCCTAGTAATTACGTGTCATTGTCCATCATTATAGTTGGCGCCGCTGGAATGTCGGTTTTGGAAGGAGACAGCGAGTGAAACTTTTCCACCATCTTGAGGGGGAAAAAAAAAAAAAACTGGCTTCGGCGACCTCGTCGGATTCCAACTGAGCCGCGCCTCTCATGACGGCTGTTTACGTTGCCAACATAGTTTGTGTTTGCTATAGCGGTGTCACCGCCATTTTGAGTGGCGAGGTGGGGCGGTAACATGAATGAAGACAAACTCTGTCAACCCTTCATCAAGCTGCCGGTCCTCACTTTTGAGTCTCTCGAGGATTTTGCAGCAGCTTTTACTTAAAGTTCCAGGACTTGTTTTGTAACACTGCATCACCATGGGATTGTATTGTATTTTATTTATTATTTTTAAATTTATTTATTTTTATATTTATTTTTTGAATATTTTTTTTATGTAAATGTATTTATTTATCATTATTATTATTATTATTATTATTTTTGTAATTATTATTTTCTTTATGTTAAGGCAGTTAATAAAGGAAAATATGTTTGCGTTAAAACTGTCAAAATTTTCGCACTTTAACTCATACGATAAATCACAAACAAGTACCGTGATTTCCAGACTATAAGGCACATTTTGTTTTTCTCAAAACTCGACAGTGCACTTTATAACTTGGTGCGCCTGATGTAAGGAATACGTTTGGTTGAGCTTACCCACCTCGACACAAAATTTTTGGTGCATAATGTCATGATAAGTGTGACCAGTAGATGGCAGGCAAACATAAGAGACATGTGTGGGCTGCACCGTTTAATGTGCTTCAACGTGGGAGTATTTTTATGGTCTTTGTATAAGATAAGAAATATTATCTGGAGTTTTGTTTTGTAATATTATGCAAAATAAACTTTTCTTACCTTCTGGTAATTTTTATTTGGGATCCAAATTAATCCTGAAAAATTGCGCGTATCCGCCTTTGTAGTCCGTAACGACGACGTAGTCTAAGTCTTATTCTCTATCTTCTTGTTATGTGACATTCATCCTCCGCTGTTGCCATTTCTAATATAAAGTAGTGTAAAGTTCTTACTCATATCTCTCAGTAAACTCGCCATGAGAGTGCTAAAACATACCGGTGTAGTGAGTGTACATTATTCACCCAAGGAACTTTAGTTATTAGAGTTCCAGTCGGACAGTTTTAATGATAATAATATGACTCCGTAAATGCGTCCTATAATCCGGTGCGCCTTATATATGAAAAACGATCAAAAATAGACCATTCATCGGCAGCCCACCTTCTAATCTGGTGCGCCCTATGGTTCAGTATTGCATTTATCTTGTATAAACGCAGATTATTGCACACTTTATTTTGACCACACATACTCACTCCTTTACCGTAGTTATGGTTAGGATTAATTTGTTTCAGACATGTTTGACAACACATTAACTGACATCAAGTTCTCTTACTGTTTGAAAAACGCGAAAATGTTGGGAAAATATCAAACCTTCGTGACTTATTGGTGATAGTCAATGAATGTTATGTATTCATTAATATTGCAGAGTCTTATATTTGTATTTATTGCTGTTGGTTTCAGCTGCATTAGGTCTTAATGTGTTGTCTTTTATGTCTTGCATCAGCAAAGCCACTTTGTTGCTTTTGCGGGTGAACTTCATGACGATGACAGGTGTGGTGTTTCGACCTTTTCGACGTCCACATTCACCCGTTTCGATTGCAGAAAGGCGGCCACCTGTTGAAGCAGCAGCATGGTGTCCCCCTTCCTCCTTTATCAGCCGCGCTACCGTTAAACATTTGTTATCTGAAGGCCGGTCATAATCACATTGTCCATGCAGACGACTCTTGTACTTCTTCAATCTGACGCATCATTGGAGATATAAAGTGTTCCTTCTCATCATTTTGCTTCTTAAAAACATTCACTGGTCCATCCATTTGTTTAGGGAGTGTGACAGTACCCTTCCTCGCTTCCTTAATATTTTGATTAGTATGAAGTATTCCATGTCGACTATCAAGCCCTAGGAAACACTTCGCCCCCGCCTGGCTCCCATTTAATGTAACATCCATTACTTCTTGGAGGCTACCTGAGTCTTGACTCTCGACCACATCCTCCTCCTCTTCAATTGTTGTGGTAGAAGCCTTTTTTCTCCCCACGTTGTTTGGATTTGACGGCTTTGAAACTTGGAGGCTGGAAGTGGTTAGCTGGTCTTGCAAGAGATCGGCGGCAGTCATGGCGTGTCTTTTTCCAGGGGTCAGGTTTACATCACCGGACGGTGTTCAAGGCAGCGACAAGATCTGGAATTATAGTCGAAATCTGGGGTCTGGCAGAGGACAAACATGGTACAAAGTCTTTCGAGTTGAGCTGAGTTTGCGTTTATTTGGAACTTGCACGCATACAACATGATGCACCACACATGCATGCATGAATATGACATAATGCATCACACATGCATGCATACAACATGATGCATCACACATGCATGTGTGCAACATAATGCATCATGCATGCATGCATACAACATAACGCATCACACATGCATGCATATATGATGCACCACACATGCACTCATACAACATGTTGCACCACTCATGCATGCATACAACATGATGCATCACACATGCATGCATATATGATGCACCCCACATGCATGCATACAACATGATACATCACAGATGCATGCATACAACATGATACATCACACATGCATGCATACAACATGATACATCACATATGCATGCATACAACATGATGCATCACATATGCATGCATACATGATGCATCACACATACATGCATACAACATAAAGTATCACACATGCATGCATACAACATGATGCACCACGCATGCATGCATACAACTTGATGCATCACACATGCATGCATACAACATGTTGCACCACTCATGCATGCATACAACATGATGCATCACACATGCATGCATAAATGATGCACTCCACATGCATGCATACAACATGATACATCACACATGCATGCATACAACATGATGCATCACACATGCATGCATACAACATGATGCATCACACATGCATGCATACAACATGATGCATCACACATGCATGCATACAACATGATGCATCACACATGCATGCATACAACATGATGCATCACACATGCATGCATACAACATGATACATCACACATGCATGCATACATGATGCATCACACATACATGCATACAACATAACACATCACACATGCATGCATACAACATGATACATCACACATGCATGCATACAACATA
This sequence comes from Nerophis ophidion, assembly GCF_033978795.1. Lineage (NCBI taxonomy): Eukaryota > Metazoa > Chordata > Actinopteri > Syngnathiformes > Syngnathidae > Nerophis > Nerophis ophidion. The sequence goes on from NC_084637.1 coordinate 2,878,327, forward strand.
ACACATCACACATGCATGCATACAACATGATGCATCACACATACATGCATACAACATAACAAATCACACATGCATGCATACAACATGATACATCACACATGCATGCATACAACTTGATGCATCACACATGCATGCATACAACATGTTGCACCACACATGCATGCATATATGATGCATCACACATGCATGCATACAACATGCTGCATCACACATGCATGCATACAACATGCTGCGTCACACATGCATGCATACAACATGCTGCATCACACATGCATGCATACAACTTGATGCATCACACATGCATGCATACAACATGCTGCGTCACACATGCATGCATACAACATGATGCATCACACATGCATGCATACAACATGCTGCATCACACATGTATGTACAAACATGTGCACACCACTTCCACTGGGATTAGCAGTTATATTTGACTAACATGTTCATTAGTGTTTCAAATAAATGTGCTTTAAAGTAGTATTACAACATTTGATAATGTGTTGTTATTCAAAATGTCTGAAGCAATGTTAAGATACCGTTTACATGTTAATTAGTACCCTATTTTCCGTACTATAAGGCGTTACTTTTTTCCCAAGCTTTGAACTTCTGCAGCTTATACAAAGATGTGGCTAATCTTTGCAAACCGCTGAATCATGGAATGGATTTAGTAAAGAAATCAAAACAATGCACTAAAATGATCCACTTTATGAAATTGTTCAAACTCAAAAGACTGAGGCCAAGGGAAAAAAAAAAAAAAACAACAACTCATAGCCATAGTACACATCCCTCTTCCATGTGTGTAAGAGGGAGACATCAATCAATCAATCAATCAAAGACAATGAGTTTGCAGCGTAGGAGTTGTTCGTGAAAGTGTGGCAAAAAGAAGATGCAGACTAGAGGAGCTGCAATCAAACACTCCAAGTCAAAATTGCAGCAAAGTTGTGGCGATTGGAAGTCATTCTAAGAATTGGCTGAATTTGCCTGAACTGGCACGGTCTCAACGTTCCAAATTCCTGGAGTGACTGACTTTCTAACATTTAAGTCAACACAAATTTGGACCAATAAGCCTCCGTACAGGACGTTCGGGGACAAGCCAGTCTTTTTTTTTTTCTTCACCCACAGCCGAGTCCCTAATGATTATTTCATGTTGTCAGCTCCTTTCCTCCCCGCCGTCCTCCCTCCTTCTGCTGGGAGCGGGTCAGCCAGTAAGTGAAAAGGTATTTTGCCGTTTTGTGAACCTTTGCCAGACTTGATTGTTCACTGCAAGTGTAGTGTAACTGAGCTGCTTGTAGCTCGCCCAAGTGTGGAAAATAAGATCGAGGGATGATTCTTTTTTTTTTTTCTCTCTCTTCCCGCCGTCAAGCCCCCACCCTCCCTCGTCGCCGCTCTCCTGGTTACACAAGATAGTACAGCAGATATCCAGAGGTTGACTGAGTGCCTGGCTGTCGCCCTTCATACATTTCTGTTCCACCTGACAGGCCGCCGTCTTCTCCCAACATTTACACTCGTGCTGTGTTGACCCGTGACCACTTCTGGTCACCTGTAACTCCCTCGCCGCTCCACTGCTCGCCGTGCGGGCCTGTCCTGCCGTAGCCGAGTGGCGAGTCGGCTCAGGTCAGAGGCTTCCTTCACGGCTCGTCCGCGTGTTTAAAAAACATTTTTCTTTTTTACTCCCTGCCAAGGAGGTTATGTTTTCATTTGTTTTATATGGTTGGTTCGGTTTTTGCAGGAAAAACCCACTGTGATTTAAAAAAAATAATTTTATAGGATATACCGTATTTCCTTCAATTGCCGCCGGGGCGCTAATTAATTTAAAACCTCTTCTCACTCCGGCGCTTACAAAAGGCAGCCGGTAAATTTAGGCCTGCGCTTATAAATTTGAGTGTGATGTAAGGACACCATCCTGAAAAGCACATTTAATTAAAAAAAAAGCTGAGATAGGCGCCAGCGCCCCCCGCGACCCCAAAAAGGAATAAGCGGTAGAAAATGGATGGATGGAAAACGTTATTATGGTCTTACCTTTACTTTACTTGGCCCTGCGATGAGGTGGCGACTTGTCCAGGGTGTACGCGCCTTCCGCCCGATTGTAGCTGAGATAGGCACCAATGCCCCCATCGACCTCAAAGGGAATAAGTGGTAGAAAATGGATGGATGGTCTTACCTTTACTTATAAATGAAGTCCATGCGCAGCTCCTTCTGATCAAAAGGATCGATAACTTGTTTGTAGAAGTCTTCCTTATCTTTCTTCAGTTTTAAAAGTCTCTCTGTCTCGATGGAGATCTCCCTTTATTACCTCCTGCTTCGATTGAAAGTCCAGTTTAGAAAACTGTTTTATTTTAGATATGTAATCCTCCATGTTAAAAGTGCAAGCAAGAGGAAAAAATAAAGGATCGCTGCTCACTCTTGCTGCTTGTTGTCACTTCTTCTGCAGCCGAGTAGTCGCAAGAAGGATCACTAGCGCCCTCTACCACCAGGAGGCGGGAGTCATTTAATGACTCATATTTGACACACGCAGCTACGGTATATTAATAAAACATAGCTGCATACTGTTTTTTTTAGCTTATTCAATAGCTTTGACCTTAAATCCTACTGAATAGCTCTTAATCTTCTTCCCTTTATGCGATTCCAAATGATTGAAATCAGCCTCCTCCATTTTGAAAATGATGACAGGTGAAGTGTCACTCGTGACGTGACGAGTTTGACCCGGTGGAAATTCTAGACATGCGCTAATAAAAATAATATTTTGCAAAACAAGTTTGACCCGGCGTTATTCCTGAGCCGGCGGTAATGCTAAGCATGCGCTAATTAATTTGGCGAAACGAGTTTGACCCGGCAGTAGTTCTAGGCAGGCACATACTATATACCCGGCGGAAATTCAAGGAAATACAGTACTGTATTTTCATTGTTAAACCCAGCGTCCTCTGCAGTGGATATTTTTTTTGTTGGTCAATTGAGTCACAAATTCAGGTTTTTCCTCCTAATTGATTGCCTGGACTTAAAATGAGTTTTTTTACGTAAAAACTAATTAATGTAATATAAGCTTTTGTTTTGTCCAGAAGAAGACACGCAAAGTCTGACACTCTTTTTAGCTTGAATTGCAAATCTTATCCACACACGTCCGTCGACATGCTTAACTCCCGACACACAACACCTTCCCATGGTTCAAAACCATGCAGGGAACAATAAACATTATATATAACACACCAAGGTTCACTTTTACACCTGCAGGTCGTTACATAATGGATGGATATACAGTACAGGTGTTGTCTTTATCTTCATGACTATTTACGTTGTAAACTGTCACATCAAAACTATGAATGATGGAGTTATGTACTTAACAAAAAAAAAAAAAGGTGAAATCACTGAAAACATGTTTGATATTCTAGTTTCTTCCAAACAGCCACCCTTTGCTCTGATTACTGCTTTGCACACTCTTGGCATTCTCTACGGTAAAGGGCAGTGTTTTCAACCTTTTTTGAGCGAAGGCACATTTTTTGCGGTGAAAAAATGCGGAGGCACACCACCAGCAGAAATCATTAAAAAATGAAACTCGGTTGACGGTAGAACGTCGTTGTGGCAATTGTTGGATATGACTTTAAAGCATAAGCAAGCATGCATGACTATAGCTCTTGTCTCAAAGTAGGTGTACTGTCACCACCTGTCACATCACACCCTGACTTATTTTCACTTTTTTGCTGTTTTCCTTTGTGTAGTGTTTTACTTCTTATCATGCGCTCCTATTTTGGTGGCTTTTTCTCTTTTTTTGGTATTTTCCTGTAGCAGTTTTATGTCTTTCTTTGAGCGATATTTCTTTGCATCTACTTTGTTTTTAGCAATTAAGAATATTTTAGTTGTTTTTATCCTTTTTGGGGGGGGCATTGTTGATTGCCATGCCATGTTCGGATGTACAATGTGGACGCCGTCTTAGCTCCACAGTAAGTCTTTGCTGTCGTCCAGCATTCTGTTTTTGTTTACTTTGTAGCCAGTTCAGTTTTACTTTGGTTCTGCATAGTCTTCCCTAAGCTTCAATACCTTTTCTTAGGGGCACTCACCTTTTGTTTATTTTTGGTTTAAGCCAAGGGTAGGGAACCTATGGCTCGCGAGCCAGATGTGGCTCTTTTGATGACTGCATCTGGCTCTCAGATAAATCTGAGCTGACATTGCTTAACACGATAAATAATGAATAATTCCACTTGTAATCACAGTGTTAAAAATAACGTTCAAAATATAAAATATTGTCATGCATTTTTATGTTCAAGAAGTTGGTAAGAAGTCATTTATTTATTATTGGTTAGTGTGGGGCTTGCCTTTCAGAGGGTTCTTCAGACCACCAAGCACCGACATGAGAGCCTGTTTCAGGGTTACAATATTGTTTTATTTTTCAATAAGTCTATCAGTTGCTTTCCAGCAATTGTCTTTTTCTCTTTCGTTCTCGCTCGCGCTTGATTTCTAGCCCCAAGCCCGTCTCTCCTCCTGGCTGCTGCTTATAACATAGCGACAGGTGATCAGATAAAAAGGCCCAGGTGGGCCATCCACGCACATGTCGCTGAATTTGAGGCCTGTCCTGGCAACACCCTGCTTCGCTGCAGGCCCGCAGGCCACGCCCCCTCCACAGTTAGCTTCAGAATAACAATGTTATTACAAAGAATAAGAGACCTCTCAAGAAATCAATCAATCAATCAATGTTTACTTATATAGCCCTAAATCACTAGTGTCTCAAAGGGCTGCACAAACCACTACGACATCCTCGGTAGGCCCACATAAGGGCAAGGAAAACTCACACCCAGTGGGACGTCGGTGACAATGATGACTATGAGAACCTTGGAGAGGAGGAAAGCAATGGATGTCGAGCGGGTCTAACATGATACTGTGAAAGTTCAATCCATAATGGATCCAACACAGTCGCGAGAGTCCAGTCCAAAGCGGATCCAACACAGCAGCGAGAGTCCCGTTCACAGCGGAGCCAGCAGGAAACCATCCCAAGCGGAGGCGGATCAGCAGCGCAGAGATGTCCCCAGCCGATACACAGGCAAGCAGTACATGGCCACCGGATCGGACCGGACCCCCTCCACAAGGGAGAGGGGGACATAGGAGAAAAAGAAAACAAACGGCAGATCAACTGGTCTAAAAAGGGAGTCTATTTAAAGGCTAGAGTATACAGATGAGTTTTAAGGTGAGACTTAAATGCTTCTACTGAGGTGGCATCTCGAACTGTTACCGGGAGGGCATTCCAGAGTACTGGAGCCCGAAATGAAAACGCTCTATAGCCCGCAGACTTTTTTTCGGCTTTGGGAATCACTAATAAGCTGGAGTCCTTTGAACGCAAATGTTGGTCTTTCTTAAAAATGCACACGTTTTGTTGTGTTCAGTGTTAAAAAAAAATATTATATGGCTCTTACGGAAATACATTTTAAAATATTTGACTTCTTGGCTCTCTCAGCCAAAAATATTCCTGACCCCTTGTTTAAGCATCAGACACCTTTTTACCTGCACACTGCCTCCCGCTGTTGCCGACATCTACAATGCGATTAGCTACTGGCTGCCACCTACTGATATTTAAGAGTATTACACGGTTACTCTGCCAAACTTTAGACAGCACCGACCACTCAACAGCAACACATTTGCAGACTATAATTACTGGTTTGCAAAACATATTTTTAACCCAAATAGGTGAAAATGGATAGTCTCCCAGACTGTCTTAGCACAGTGGTTGAAAAACATTGGTCTAGGATGCCACTAAGGCAACCCCCGATCCAAAGGAACCCTGAAATAGTCCTGTTATGCAAAACAATGTCCACTGCAGATGATTTTGTTTTACAAAACAGCAACAGTTTTATCCAATAAACTTAAGAAATATGTTCTTGTGTGCAAAGTACCATGCAACAGTTGATGGGGAGTTTATTCGAAGGCTGTTATATTTGATGCTGGTCCAAATAAAGGTTGTTATGGACCAATTCCAGCCTTTTTTTTTTTTTTTTTAACATTTTGACTCAGGTATCTGTTGAGTAGCTGTTATGATTTTTATCCTTATTACGGGTGCTTCAGCCAACTGGATGGAGGAGATAATATTATTGTAATGGCTGCAGAGCCGCCTGACTCCTGTAACAGATGCCTAGCCTCGCTTCGGCTCGCGCACAGCGGCGTTTATCTTGCAGCAGATGGAGGAAGCCTCTCGTGTGTCGTATTAAAAACTGCACCTTGTTTATGGCCCGAGGCGCGGCGTGGGGACCAGCGTGGAATTATCAAGCAAAATGCTACCCTAAGTGCATTCCCTGTGATTCCAACATTTTCGTTTTATTTTTTTTCTTTTTCACGTGGATGATGCTGGGTGGGAAGAGGGAGGATGCACGCTGACGGCGAACCGGAGCCGAGAAGGGAAAAGCCCGAGCGGTGACACCGAAGAGGGGGGTTGCTAAAATTAGTATAAGAGCGGGGGCGGGCGGGCGGGGGGGGGGGGGGGGGGGGGGGGGGGGGGGGGGGGGGGGGGGGTTGTGGAAGACACTGCCACACAAAAAAAAAACAAACAGCAAAAGCATGAGTGAATTTCTGTGTGCATAATAGGAAAGGCGCCCTGTGAAGTATGCCAGGGTTCCTCAGGTAACAGGATTACGTGGGCACATAATTGATCCATTCGGGGGGGGAAATGACAGGCCTCTAAAGAGGCCGCGGCTTTGGAAATGCAGTTTATGAAACAGGCATTCGTAAATTCAAAGGAATCAATACGTCACTTTTATTACATCTCAGAGCCAGATGGGCGTTAAAGGCAGCGCTCGTCCTTCCCCACCTCTCCATCACGCCTCGCCGTCTTCTGTCTTTCGCCTCTTTTCTTGCAGCGTTGGCACATTTACGTAGCTTAGCATCTTTCTCCGGTGTTTACCTTGACATATTTGTGGCAATTGTGTTTTTGTTTTTTTTCAAATCCACTACAATAACGACAAAATCCAGCGGGGCAATAGCTCCAAGCTGGTAAACCCGTGCACCTATGCCTGGGCCGGTAATCAATAAGTCAATTAATCAACGAATCAAATGGATTTATTACAATCTTTTTAAGCTGGGTAATGTTTGCTGTGGTCTGGCACAACATGGCAAACAAACAACTAGCCAATACTACATACAGATAATGTGTCATGAAACATGCAAATATGAATTAAATACACAAGAGACATAAGTAAAGGAAATTAAATCACCTCAAATATACCTACGAACGAGGCATAATGTAAGTATCAAACAATCAGACCAGAAGCAAGGAACCATGCAGAGACAGAGTTCAATTTAGCTCATGAGGAGAACGCATGGAGCTGCACACTTAGTCACAGTCTCGCCCTATGTTCTAAGGTTCAGCTCCCGCGTCCCTCTATTTATTCAGGAGTTCCACAGTCAACATCACTAAAAGGAATGGTCACATATATTCATTACCTGCGCCGGTAATCAATAAGTCAATTAATCAAAACTATTCTAATGGATGTATTACAATCTTTGCAAGCTGGGCAAAGTTTTCTGTGGTCTGGAACAACATGGCAAACAAACAACTAGCCAATACTACATACAGATAATGTGTCATGAAACATGCAAATATAAATTAAATACGAAGAGGTAATAAGTAAAGGAAATTAAATCATCTCAAATATACCTACGAACGAGGCATAATGTAAGTATCAAACACCGCTGACGTCTATTAATCAGACAAGAAGCAAGGAACCATGCAGAAAAAGAGTTCAATTTAGCTCATGAGGAGAACACATGGAGCTGCACACTTAGTCACAGTCTCGCCCTATGTTCTAAGGTTCAGCTCCCGCGTCCCTCTGTTTATTCAGGAGTTCCACAGTCAACATCACTAAAAGGAATGGTCACATATATTCATTACCTGCGCCGGTAATCAATAAGTCAATTAATCAAAACTATTCTAATGGATGTATTACAATCTTTGCAAGCTGGGCAAAGTTTTCTGTGGTCTGGAACAACATGGCAAACAAACAACTAGCCAATACTACATACAGATAATGGGTCATGAAACATGCAAATATGAATTAAATACACAAGTGAGATAAATAAAAGAAATTAAATCATCTCAAATATACCTACGAACGAGGCATAATGTTCGGTTCAAACATCGATGACATCTATTAATCAGACCAGAAGCAAGGAACCATGCAGAGACAGACTTCAATTTAGCTCATGAGGAGAACGCATGGAGCTGCACACTTAGTCACAGTCTCGCCCTATGTTCTAAGGTTCAGCTCCCGCGTCCCTCTGTTTATTCAGGAGTTACACAGTCAACATCACTAAAAGGAATGGTCACATATATTCATTACCTGCGCCGGTAATCAATAAGTCAATAATCAAAACTATTCTAATGGATGTATTACAATCTTTGCAAGCTGGGCAACGTTTGCTGTTGTCTGGAACAACATGGCAAACAAACAACTAGCCAATACTACATACAGATAATGTGTCATGAAACATGCAAATATAAATTAAATACGAAGAGGTAATAAGTAAAGGAAATTAAATCATCTCAAATATACCTACGAACGTGGCATAATGTAAGTATCAAAGACCGCTGACGTCTATTAATCAGACAAGAAGCAAGGAACCATGCTTTTTTTTTGGTAAAGACTTCCATGAGCTACATGTGTCTGTAAGGCTGTGAATGTCTACAGGCTGACTCCTGTTTGGATGCATGAGCGAGGCAAATAATAGGTGTGTGTGTGTGTGTGTGTGTGTGTGTGTGCATGGAATTAATAATATATAATCACTTTTTTTTTTTTTTTTGCTTATTTTTGGTAAAGACTTCCATGAGCTACATGTGTCTGTAAGGCTGTGAATGTCTACAGGCTGACTCCTGTTTGGATGCGTGAGCGAGGCAAATAATAGGGAATGTGTGTTTGTGTGTGTGTCTGTGTGTGTGTGTGTGTGTGTGTGTGTGTGTGTGTGTGTGTGTGCATGGAATTAATAATTAATAATATATAATCACATTTTTTATTTCTTTGCTTTTTTTATTAAAGACTTCCATGAGCTACATGTGTCTGTAAGGCTGTGAATGTCTACAGGCTGACTCCTGTTTGGATGCATGAGCGAGGCAAATAATAGGTGTGTGTGTGTGTGTGTGCATGGAATTAATAATATATAATCACTTTTTTTTTTTTTTTTGCTTATTTTTGGTAAAGACTTCCATGAGCTACATGTGTCTGTAAGGCTGTGAATGTCTAAAGGCTGACTCCTGTTTGGATGCATGAGCGGGGAAAATAATAGGGAATGTGTGTGTGTTTGTGCATGTGTGTGTGTGTGTGTGTGTGTGTACACACTTCTATAAGTTCGTAAGCCGTTTGGCTCGTTTGATAGTCTTCTCCAGACAGGATTGAGTCTGCAGCTCGATGGCGAAAATCTTTTACTTATGATCCACTTTTAGTGCGTCTGCAAATGTGTGACAGAGGTTGTCACATTCTCCCCCCCCCCCCATCCCCCCTCCTCCCTCCACCCCCCGCGTTCTCTTCCTCCCTAATTCCTCGTCTCCCTGCTCTCTTGTTATCTTTCTGATAAGTGGGCGCCATCAAGGTCCTATGTTTGTCAGCGAGACCTTTCCGTGTGTGTGCGCGTGTGTGTGTGTGTGTGTGTGTGTGTGTATCATGTATCCTCGTCCATGTTGGTGACTGTTGACCCGGTTATTCCGAAGAAATGCAGCTCCGCCATGCCTATAGCAGGGTGACTGAGAGGGGGAGGGGGGGGGGGGGAACCAAATTAAGCATTCTGCGTTTCCCCGGTCTAAAATATGCGAGTTTCATTTAAAGACAACGGCATCCCAGGCAAGCTTTAATTAGCATCCAGAGATGTCATGCAAATGAATAATGCAGCAAAGACTGATGCAAAGGGAAAGAAATATAAGACGCGGCGAAGAGGTTGCAAGACGCCTGTGATGATGCTCTCCTGCGCTTGGCAGCGGCGGCGACACAATTAGGAGGCCCCGCTTCCATAACCTTTGCCAGAATTTTCCTATTCCCCCCCCCCTCCCATTCCAGTAGTTCATTTTCGGAGTCAGTAAATAATAAGAAGTTGGTGATGCTTGCGTTTTTAATTCCCCTCCTCGCCGCACTTTCCCCCCCGTCCTCAGTTGACTGGCTGACATCTGCTATCAATGCTAAGCAGGTGTTCCCGTGCAAGCAGACCCCCCCCCCCCCCTGTTTGTGTTTCACCATCATCGCCACCGTGCACCCAAATGAGCAACGTGATTAAGAATCCTGTAAATTTTTGAAAGGAAACGGATGGCTGCCCGGCTAGAACGTAATTACACCGCCGCCGACATCCGCAGCTCGCCGCTGTCGCAGCAGCGACATTGGAATTAATAATAAATAATCACATTTTTTTTTTTTTTTGCTTGTAATTCATAAATGTAATAAAATGGAGGGGTAACCACCGGTAAAAGGGGGAGGAAAAAAAACAAAAACTCTTTCCCTGTGTGGCGAAAAGGAGTCGATCGTGTTCTTTGATGTGTTTGTTGACTTTTAGTTCATGTTGTTGTTTACTGAAGACACTCATTTCACCGAGTCGTCACACTTACCTGTCGTCATTTGCATTTTACCCTGCGAGGAGATGGCGACTTGTCCAGGGTGTACCACGCCATCCGCCCAAATGCAGCTGATATAGGCTCCGGCACCTCTCGCGACCATACTTGCCAACCCTCCCGGATTTACCATGAGACTCCCGAAAATCTCCTGAAATTCAGTTAGAGCTGGAGGCCACGCCCCCTCCAGCTCCATGCGGACCTGAGTGAGGACGGCCTGTTTTCACGTCCGCTTTCCCACAATATAAACAGCGTGTCTGCCCAATGACGTTACAACTGTAAAATGATCGAGGGTGAGTTCTTGGTTTCTTATGTGGGTTTATTGTTAGGCAGTTTCATTAACGTCCTCCCAGCGCGGTAACAACACACAACAACAGCAGTCACATATTGTCTAATGTAAAGCAGTTCGTCTGCCGTAAACAGCAATGTTGTGACACTCTTAAACAGGAAAATACTGCCATCTACTGTACATGCATGTGGTTGGAAAAATAGTGACAGAGAATAGAAGAAGGATGGACAATTTAACCCTTAACTCAACAATGAGTAGAGTTTTATGTGTGTGTATATGTGTAAATAAATGAACACTGAAATTCAAGTATTTCTTTTATTTATACATATATATATATATGTATATATATATATAATAAATTATATATATATGTATATATGTATGTATGTATGTATGTATGAAATACTAGACTCTTAACCACACCCCCCACACCCCACTTCCCGAAATCGGAGGTCTCAAGGTTGGCAAGTATGCCCGCGACCCCAAAAAGTGACAAGCGGTAGGAAATGGATGGATGGATTTGCATTTCACATAATTATGTCAAATTGTTTTTGTTTTTTAACCCGATTAATGACAGTTTTGAATTGGTTATTGTACAAAGTTATGCAAAAATTGGAGTAAATTTTACTTAAATGGTCCGTGTACCTTCCGGTCATTCTTTTTCCAATTTTTAAATGCAAATCAAAACTTTTTTTTTTTTCAATTTTCATTTCATGAAACAAAAAGTGAAGTGAAGTGAATTATATTTCTATAGCGCTCTTTCTCTAGTGACTCAAAGCGCTTTTACATAGTGAAACCCAATATCTAAGTTACATTTAAACCAGTGTGGGTGGCACTGGGAGCAGGTGGGTAAAGTGTCTTGCCCAAGGACACAACGGCAGTGACTAGGATGGCGGAAGCGGAAATCGGACCTGCAACCCTCAAGTTGCTGGCATGGCCACTCTACCAACCGAGCTATACCGCCCCCACAAGTGAGACTTTTTAAAAAAAAAACGGTCAATAGGACTCCTATTAAAGAAAGATGTTAATGTTATGCTACAAAAATGTGAAACGCAAAGGAAAAGGTCAAAAACTGCTTCCGGTTCAATTCGTCATTTATTTGATTTTATTATTTTCGTTGTCTTACTTTGCATTTTTTCCATTATGGCCGTCAGCGAGGAAAAATCAATTAAGCAGCTACACTGTTTCATAAGCGACGGGGATCAAAGCGTAGGGAAAAGTAGGGACTTATTGTTTGGGTATTTATGGCTTCTTCCGTTGTTTATGTGTTCTCAAAGAAGTGCAAGCATTTCCCGGTCCAGGTGCACTTCCCGGTCCAGGTGTGCGTCCCGGTCCAGGTGTCGGTCCGTGGGCAGTTGAGAGAAAGTGGAGAGAACGAGAGAGACTATGTGTTACGTTTGAGCCGTGGCGGCGATGGCACTTTTCACGGCGTGCACTAAGGCGATGACAGCGAGTCGTTATGTGTACGAATGTGGGCGCCGGCGGAAGATTCTTCATCATTTGGATTTATGCGCCTGCGTGCGGGCGGCGCCACCACAATCCTTACCCGGGGAACTTTGCAAAGAGTCGGCGTGAAGCAGGTGGCGATCCCCTGGCTGCTGGGAAAAGATTCAGGTCACCGCGGCCTGCTGGGTGGCGATGGTGGGCGGCGGGGGGGCGTGGGGGCCGGGCGGTTAGTGGGGGGGTGGGGGGGGGGGGGCTCATGCAGACGAATCAAGGGGGCGATTGTGTCTAGTGCCAGTCAGTCGTAATTAAGAGCAGGAGGGGGGGGGGGGGGTGGACCTGGAGACATCACCTCACATGCACATTAACGTGCACGCTGACACATCCCTAAGCCGCCTCTTTTATACGCAGCAGCTCACCTGAAAATAATGGCGGCGGGCGGGCGGGCGGGCGGGCCGGGGGGGGTTGGATGCAAATGAGCCGGAGGTTAGCGTGGGAAAAGTGGGGCGGCGAGGGCAGGGGGGGGGGGGGGCGCTAGGTGATCCTTCGGGCTGAACGGGGGGGCGATTCTTTGTTTGTAGCCTGGGTTTAAAAATACCCACCATGCACCTCCCCCTCGCCCCCTGCTCTGTGTCACCTCAGCGTCCAACGCCCCCCCCCCACACACACACACATTGATGTATGGTTTGTTTAACAAAGAGGGAGGGGTCCGGTTCATTTATCACAATCGTGACGACTTTATCACGTCTTTTTTTTTTTTTTTTTTGGAGTGACGTGAAGCTACTGTGTTCATTAATTCCACTCTTTTTTGGGGGGGGGAGGGGATATGTCCTGTTCCTGTAACCAAAGCAGGTAAGCGTTGAATAAGTCTTCCTCTAAACACCTGCCCACCTCCCTGCGCTCATCAATATGCAAAGTGCTGTAAAAAAACTAAACAAAAAAAAAAACACGTGTTTGTTGTCCAAAACAAGACGCTCCTGTTTGACGGCGCCGCCACCACTCTTGCTTTATTATTATTTATTAGCCACTCCTCTCACCTCCTCGGCCCCCTCCATCACCGCTTTAAATAATTTCTGGAAACAAGGAAACACGCAGGAGTGCACGCTTTTTTTGCACGCAGGCTCAGCTTTCACTCATCAAAGTTTAATCGCCGCCTGTGTTTTAGTTTTTTTGAAATAAAACACACAAAAAAAAAATGTCGAAGCAATTGATGTTGCATTATTCATGTGCTCTGGCAGCACTTGTAGGTTTAAACATTTGTGAGGCCACCTTGATGCCCGTAATTACCTTCGCCGCGGCCGGCGCCGTCATGAATAAGCGATTTCCCTACAAGCAGAGGCCGCGCCTGATGAGCTTTTAAAGTGGCTCTACAGCCGACTTGTGTGTCGCCTTTCCCGCATCAGCGACTCCAACATGCGCTCTCAGGCCGGGGGGGGCGGCGTCCAGGCGAGGGCCAGGCCGCCGTGCCGCTATCTGTTGTCCCCTTTGTGTCCGTGCTCATCGCCACGTAGTTTGTTTGAAACGAATTCCTTCCTAAAATGCGTGCTTGTCAGTGTTTTTGACGTAATGTTTGAGTTATTGTGCAAAACAAACTTGTCCAAATCGGCATAATAGAAACCCAAACAAAGATTTCCACCTGTTGGTGACTAAAAACTGTTTTTTTTTTTATTGACTACTACTGTAAAATAACCTGCCATTAAAGAAATAAGTTGTAACAAAAAAATATATATATATTCCCGAGCGTGGCCGCCTGCTGCTGCTCACTGCTCCCCTCACCTCCCGGGGGGGTGCGGAACAATTGTTAAAGTTAAAGTGCCACTGATTGTCACACACACACACACTAGGTGTGGCAAAATTATTATCTTATCACCCTAGATCACCCCCCTGGGAGGTGAGGGGAGCTGTGAGTGGCAGCGGTGGTCACGCCCGGGAATAGTTTTCTGTGATTCAACCCCCAATTCCAACCCTTGATGCTGAGTGCCAAGCAGGTATCAAACCAGGACTTGGATTTGTTTTGCTTCTTCCACGCAAAAGATGATTGGCACGAGCCAGACGAGAGTGTGAGTACATATTTGATTTATTTAAACATTATAATACAAAACAGGAAAACAAAGGGCGCACACAATGGGGGATAACAAACTAGACCAGGGGTCGGGAACCTTTTTGGCTGAGGGATCCATACAAGCCAAATATTTTAAAAAGTATTTCTGTCAGAGCCATATAATATATTTTTTTAACACTGAATACAACTAAATGCGTGCATTTTTAAGTAAGACCAACATTCCTAGATTATAATAAGTCTCTTATACGTTTTAATAACATTGTTATTCTGAAGCAAACCAAGGATAAATTAAATAATTCTTACCGTTAATGCGACTTCTTGAACAGGTGCGGTAGAAACCGGATGGATGGATTAAACTGCATTAGAATGTTTTATATTTTGAACGTTATTTTTGGCACTGTGATTACCGGCGGAATTATTCATTACTTACCGTGTTAAGCAATGCCGGCTAAGATTTATCTGAGAGCCAGATGCAGTCATCAAAAGAGCCACATCTGGCTCTAGAGCCATAGGTTCCCTACCCCTGGGCAAGACTATACTCAAAAATAAAAACAATAACCGTGGCACAAAACAAACCAAAAACTTGCACTGAGGCATAAATACAAAAAACTTACGTGGCGTGGTCAAAACAACAAACAGCATGGCATGAAGATCGGTACATGAAAACGTGGTTAAGGTCTCAGAAGGAAAGCTAGTAGGTTCAAGGTCACGAGGGTAGGTAAAGTTTAAAGTTGCCAGGACGAGGACAGGAACAAAATGGTTTAAATAATGACTATGATGATGATTAGTGAAGTGAATTATATTTATATAGCACTTTTTCTCTAGTGACTCAAAGCGCTTTACATAGTGAAACCCAATATCTAAGTTACATTTAAACCAGTGTGGGTGGCACTGGGAGCAGGCGGGTAAAGAGTCTTGCCCGAGGACACAACGGCAGTAACTAGGATGGCGGAAGCGGGAATCGAACCTGCAACCCTCAAGTTGCTGGCACGGCCACTCTACCAACCGAGCTACGCCGCCAGGCACGCTTCTACGTCAAAACAACAAAAAGCATGGCATGAAGGTCGGTACATGAAAACGTGGTTAAGGTCTCAGAAGGAAAGCTAGTAGGTTCGAGGTCACGAGGGTAGGTGAAGTTTAAAGTTGCCAGGACGAGGACAGAAACAAAATGGTTTAAATAATGACTATGATGATGATTAGAAACAGGTGTGAGGGCTGAGGACAGGGGCGGGACTTGGAGACCAGGTGGAAACTAATGGGGTGGCATGGAGACGAAAACAAAACAGGAAGTGCGAAAACAGAACTGAATGTCCAAAAAACTAAACATAATCCATAGGCGTGACAGCAGGGAGGTAACGGCTCCCATTTTTATAATCTTTGGTATGACTCAGGTTTGAACTCACAACCTATACCCATCTCAGGGCGGACACTCTAACCACAAGGCAGGTTGTTAAGGTGTGTAAATAAACATTTACAAAATATTTCTTTGTAAATAACTGGTGCGGCTAATACATGGAAAATGTTATTTTTCAAACATTATGTATTTGAAATATTCCTAATTGGACAAATTGTATTTGATTCAGTCTTTGGAACAGATTACTTAAAAAAATGTCAATCAGTCACCAGACAGTCAGAAGGTCATTCCTCCTCCAGCGCTATAATAACTGCATCCGCCATGAACATGCTAACCTGCACGCCATCATGTGACCCCGCCCCCAACCTCCAACCCCCCCATGTGCAAACACAGTTCCCCTGCAGGAGGGCGAGCTTCCGTTAGATTAATGCGGCTGCAGAGGAGGAAAAACAAAGTAGTTTGAGCGCGCGCCTCCATCATCTTTACGAGCCGGCAGAAGAATTAATATTTAAACATTCTAATAACGTGGCTCGCCTTGCATACACTTTTAAGCAAAGCAACAATATTTTTCACCTGGGGTAACGCCGCCATTCGTCTTCCCGCCGCACACAATATCCGCACTCCGCCACCTCCAGAAGCCGTTTGTGATTTCCACCTTATTTCTCGCACAAAACAGAGGAAAATATTCATGGGGATGAATATTGAAATGCATTTTAATACGAGCGGGGGCGGTCAAGGCAGAAAAGCACCGCTGCCGCCCTTTTGAGGCATGCCGGGACAATATTTGGCAGGACATTTTTGGTTGAAAAGGTCACAATTACTGCGATGAGGTGGCGACTTGTCCAGGGTGTACCCCGCCTTCCACCCGATTGTAGCTGAGATAGGCGCCAGCGACCCCAAAAGGGAATAAGCGGTAGAAAAAATGGATGGATGTCACAATTAAAGTTAAAGTTAAAGTAGCAATGATTGTCACACACATACTAGATGTGGCGAAATGACTCTCTGCATTTGACCCATCACCCTTGATCACCCCCTGGGAGGTGAGGGGAGCAGTGAGCAGCAGCAGGGGCCGCGCCCGGGAATCATTTATGGTGATTTAATCCCCAATTCTAACCCTTAATGCTGAGTGCCAAGCAGGGAGGTAATGGCTCCCATTTTTATAGTCTTTGGTATGACTCGGCCGGGATTTGAACTCACGACCAACCGATCTCAGGGCGGATACTCTAACCACTAGGCCACTGAGTAGGTTTAGGAGAATACGGTAAGATTTGATATGTTTTCATTAATGGACCACTGACAGTGTTGGGGTCTCAGGGACCCCATCAAGTCATAAGTAAACTTATGGGGTCCCACTTTTTTTAATGATAAATGTATGCATTATCCTGTTATATCTCACATTCTATATTGTTTAGAAATAATACAAAAGAAAACACATTTTTATGTATATGTAAATTTATTCAACTAGAATAAATTCACTTTCTTCTTTCCTTCATGGATCTAAACCAGGGGTCTCAAACACGCGGCCCGCGAGACGTTATTATGTGGCCCGCACCTTGCTGTGCAATATACACCCCCGCCCCCTATTGTAGCCTGGAAGAGTTAGGGCTGCATTGGATTCTGGGTATTTCTTCTGTTGTGTTTATGTTGTGTTACGGTGCAGATGCTCTCCCAAAAATGTGTTTGTCAATCTTGTTTGATGTGGGTTCACAGTGTGGCGCATATTTTTAACTTTAATAAAGTTGTTTATACAGCCACCCTCAGTGTGACCTGTATGGTTGTTGATCAAGTATGTCTTGCAGTCACCTCCGTGGGTCTGCAGAAGCCTCGTAATAAATGTGGCTGTGCTAGCATTCTGTTTGCATGGTGGAAAAGTGGACAGGACGGCAGGTTGTAGAGGACGCCAAAGGCAGGGCAATCTTGCGGCCCAGCCTCAAACAGTTTCTGCATCCTGGTGGCCCCCAGGTAAATGGAGTTGGGGACCCTTGATCTAAACTTTACCAGTGCCGCCCCAAAATCAAAGTTCTCTGCCAGACGAGGACCATTGAAGCATTTAGTCCCTGCATATTTTACTGGAATACTCTTAAGGGCATTACATATATCAAAATCAAGTACCTACTGTACTGTTTACTTATTGAAATACACATTTTAGAGCTAAAATCTACCCAAAC
The DNA here is from genome assembly GCF_033978795.1 of Nerophis ophidion. Taxonomy (NCBI): domain Eukaryota; kingdom Metazoa; phylum Chordata; class Actinopteri; order Syngnathiformes; family Syngnathidae; genus Nerophis; species Nerophis ophidion. The sequence goes on from NC_084637.1 coordinate 2,896,207, forward strand.
CACCACTTTGCTGCTGCCCAAAAAATGATTTGAAGGGTATTTCAACAAGTAGGTACTTTATGTTGATATATGTAATGCCCATTAGGCTATTCTAGTAAAATATGCAGAGTTAAGATGTGTAAATATCAAAATATGACTTGAAATACATTTTTGGCAGCAGCAAAGTGGTCATTTGGGTACATTTTAGCTCTAAAAATGTTTATTTCCACAAATAAACAGTACAGTAGGTACTTATTTTGATATATTTAATGCCCATAGGGCTATTCTAGTAAAATATGCATGTATAAATATGTTTTGTGTAAATATCAAAATATTACCTGAAAGCAATTTTTGGCTGCAGCAAAGTGACCATTTGGGTACATTTTAGCTCTAAAAAGAGTATTTTAACAAGTAAACTGTACAGTAGACACTTGATGTTGATATATGTAATGTCCATGAGGCTATTCTAGTAAAATATGCAGAGTTATGATGTGTCAGTATCAAAATATTACTTGAAATCAATTTTTGGCTGCAGCAAAGTGGCCATTTGGGTACATTTTAGCTCTAAAAAGGTTTATTTCAACAAATAAACAGTACAGTAGGTACTTGATTTTGATATATGTAATGCCCATAAGGCTATTCTAGTAAAATATGCTGATTTAAGATGTGTAAATATCAAAATATTACTTGAAAGCAATTTTTGGCTGCAGCAAAGTGGTCATTTGGGTAGATTTTAGCTCTAAAACGGTTTATTTCAACAAGTAAACAGTATAGTAAGTAATTGATGTTGATGGATGGAATGTTCTTCAGGCTATTCTAGTAAAATATGCTGAGTTAAGATGTGTCAGTATCAAAATATTACTTGAAATAAATTTTTAGCAGCAGCAAAGTGGTCATTTGGGTACATTTTAGCTCTAAAAAGGGTATTTTAACAAGTAAACAGTACAGTAAGTAATTGATGTTGATGTATGTAATGTCCATAAGGGTATTCTAGTAAAATATGCAGAGTTAAGATGTGTCAGTATCAAAATAATACTTGAAATCAATTTTTGGCAGCAGCAAAGTGGTCATTTGGGTCAATTTTAGTGAAGTGAAGTGAATTATATTTATATAGCGCTTTTCTCTACGGACTCAAAACGCTTTACATAGTGAAACCCAATATTTAAGTTACATTCAAACCAGTGTGGGTGGCACTGGGAGCAGGTGGGTAAAGTGTCTTGCCCAAGGACACAACGGCAGTGACTGGGATGGCGGAAGCGGGAATCGAACCTGGAACACTCAACTTGCTGGCACGGCCCCTCTACCAACCGAGCTAGCTCTAAAAATGTTTATTTCAACAAATAAACAGTACACTGCAAAAAGTCAGTGTTCAAAAACAAGAAAAAAAAAATACAAAAATGAGGGGTATTTTACTTGAAGTAAGCAAAATTATCTGCCAATAGAACAAGAAAATTTGGCTTGTCAAGACTTTCCAAAACAAGTAAAATTAGCTAACTTCAATGAACCCAAAAATACCTCAAGATAAGTATATTCTCACTAATAACAAGTGTACTACTACAGTATACAAGTACGAATTTTCTATTGTTTCATTAAAATAAAAACGGCAAAGTCTATTTGGCTGTCATCTGTTTTAATATGAGAAACAATTGTGTCAAAGTCATGATTTTGTTTTACGTTCTTAAAATAAGAAATTCTTACTTTAAAAAGTAGTTTTATACTTGTGTGTTGATGACAACATTTGATATTCTCGTTTCAAGCATGTTTTACTCAATATAGGTCATCAAATCTCAGCTACAAGCTGTGATATCTTACTGAGATCATTTAGGACCTAAACACTTAAAACAAGTAAAACACTCTAACATAAAATCTTATGTACGGCCGGGCAAGTTCCAGGATGCCGAAAATGTCCATAACACACCCAGCCGACTCCCATGGGGAGAGGGGATGAAAGTTGGAAAAGTCAGCAAAAGTCCCAAAAATGTTCAAAATACCTACACGGGTTCGAGTCCCACAAGTTCTGCCGCCGGCCGGGATGCCCAAAATGTCCAAAACGCGCCCAGCAAAGTCCCACGGGAAGGTGGGGAGGAAAGTGAGAAAACTCGGGGAAATGTTCAAAAGTCCCACCCGGGTTCGAGTGTGCACTCAAATCAAACTCGAACCCGGTTGGGACTCGAACCGGGGTAGGTATTTAGAACATTTTGGGGGACTTTTGCCGACTTTTCTCATTTTTCCCCCCTACTTCCCGTGGGACTTTGCTGGGTGCGCTTTGGACATTTTTTTGTATCTCAGGACTTGTGTGGCCGGTGGCAGGACTCGTGGGACTGGAGCCCCGGGGAGGTATTTAGGACACAATTGGGACTTTTGAACATTTTGGCCGCCTTTTACCCCTCTTCTTCCCCACCTTCCTGTGCACCATTGCTGGGTGTGTTTTGGACACTTGGACAAAAACAGTTTCAAGCATATTTTACTCAAAATAGGTCATAAAATGCCTGAAACAAGCTGTAGTATCTTACTGAGATCATTTAGGACCTAAACACTTAAAACAAGTAAAACACTCTGACATAAAATCTTATGTATGGCCGCGCAAGTCCCAGGATGCCCTAAATGTTCATAACACACCCAGCTGACTCCCATGGGGAGAGGGGATGAAAGTTGGAAAAGTCAGCAAAAGTCCCCAAAATGTTCAAAATACCTACACAGGTTCGAGTCCCACAAGTTCCGCCGCCGGCCGGGATGCCCGTAGTGTCTAAAACGCGCCCAGCAAAGTCCCACGGGAAGGTGGGGAGGAAAGTGAGAAAAGTCGGGGAAATGTTCAAAAGTCCCACCCGGGTTCGAGTGTGTACTCAAACTCAAACTCGAACCCGGTTGGGACTCGAACCTGGGTAGGTATTTAGAACATTTTGGGGGACTTTTGCCGACTTTTCTCATTTCCCCCCCTACTTCCTGTGGGACTTTGCTGGGTGCATTTTGGAAATTTTTTTGTATCCCAGGACTTGTGTGGCCGGCGGCGGGACTCGTGGGACTGGAACCCCGGGGAGGTATTTAGGACAGAATTGGGACTTTTGAACATTTTGGCCGCCTTTTACCCCTCTTCTTCCCCGCCTTCCTGTGCACCATTGCTGGGTGTGTTTTGGACACTTGGACAAAAATAGTTTCAAGCATATTTTACTCAAAATAGGTCATAAAATGCCGGAAACAAGCTGTAGTATCTTACTGACATCATTTAGGAGCAAAACCCTTAAAACAAGTAAAACACTCTAACATAAAATCTTATGTATGGCCGCGCAAGTCCCAGGATGCCCAAAATGTTCATAACACACCCAGCTGACTCCCATGGGGAGAGGGGATGAAAGTTGGAAAAGTCAGCAAAAGTCCCAAAAATTTTCAAAATACCTACACAGGTTCGAGTCCCACAAGTTCCACCGCCGGCCGGGATGCCCAAAATGTCCAAAACGCGCCCACGGGAAGGTGGGGAGGAAAGTGAGAAAAGTTGGGGAAATGTTCAAAAGTCCCACCCGGGTTCGAGTGTGCACTCAAACTCAAACTCGAACCCGGTTGGGACTCGAACCTGGGTAGGTATTTAGAAAATTTTGGGGGACTTTTGCCGACTTTTCTCATTCCCCCCTACTTCCCGTGGGACTTTGCTGGGTGCGTTTTGGACATTTTTTTGTATCTCAGGGAGGTATCTAGGACACAATTGGGACTTTTGAACATTTTGGCCGCCTTTTCCCCCTCTTCTTCCCCGCCTTCCTGTGCACCATTGCTGGGTGTGTTTTGGACACTTGGACAAAAACAGTTTCAAGCATATTTTACTCAAAATAGGTCATAAAATGCCAGAAACAAGCTGTAGTATCTTACTGAGATCATTTAGGAGCAAAACCCTTAAAACAAGTAAAAGACTCTAACATAAAATCTGCTTAGTGGGAAGAATTATCTTATCAGACAGAAAATAAGCAAATATCAGCCTTATTTGAGATATTTCATCTTACTTAGATTTCCCTTTTTGCAGTGTACAGTAGGTACTTGATTTTGAAATATGTACGTTTGTACATCCGTGTTTCAGATATGATTTCGATGCGTAAAAAGACAGAAAAAGTGCGTTGACGCCAACATTGTCGGCGTGACGATGCAATGTCGTGTCTGTTATCTGGCTTTGCATCATCAGCTCTCACACGGCCGTCTGTTGGCATGAGAGGCACAGGTAAATGTTTACTCCCCAGGGCACTCTGCAAACAAATGCTCGGTGAAAGCATGAAAATGATGCGCTTTGAGGAATTCTCCAAGGTGGCGAGGTTGAGCACGCACACACGCACACACACACACACACACACGGTGGTGGGCTTGTCATTGATCATGAGGAGCAACGGCGGCTAAATTGAAGGACATAAACAAGAGTTATGCACTCCTGCCTGCGCGGGATGTTCATATTTAATAGAACACAATGGCGTGCACGTCTCACTTTGCAAGCGCCGCTCTTAAAAGATCATGTCGTAAGCTCATTTCCACATCTTATGCGAGGTGCCTTGCCAAGGGAAGAGTAGTTTGTCTGGCGCCTCGGGGCGGAGATTAAAGCGGAAGTTAAGGTGTAGCAGCACCTTTTGTGCGGGTAAAGACTCTCTTCCTTTGATACATGGCGTAACCGCCTGAAATTGCTCGCCGCTAAACGCTGCACAATGAGGCCGACACACGCCTCGCCTGCAGACGTGGAACTGAAGGTGGACCGAGGATGTGAGTCGGACGCCCTCGGGACATTTTGGGATCGGTAGCGGCACCGCGGGTCATCAACAGGAAATTGTTTTTTTGGTAGGAGAGGTTTGAAAAGAAAGGTGGATGAGAGTGGAATTGGCTTAGCAAGAAGTTTAAAGGAGCTGTGTTAGGATTGTTTATACATTTTAAAAGCCTACTGAAATGAGATGTTCTTATTTGAATATTTAAACGGGGATAGCAGGTCCATTCTATGTGTCATATTTGATCATTTCGCCATATTGCCATATTTTTGCTGAAAGGATTTAGTAGAGAACATCGATGATAGAGTTTGCAACTTTTGGTCGCTAATAAAAAAGCCTTGCCTGTACCGGAAGTAGCAGACGATGTGCGCGTGACGTCACGGGTTGTGGAGCTCCTCACATCTGAACATTGTTTACAATCATGGCCACCAGCAGCGAGAGCGATTCGGACCGAGAAAGCGACGATATCCCCATTAATTTGAGCCAGGATGAAAGATTTGTGGATGAGGAAAGTGGGAGTGAAGGGGGAAAAAAAAGACTAGAGGGCACAGGGAGCGATTTAGATGGGCGGCATAGCTCGGTTGGTAGAGTGGCCGTGCCAGCAACTTGAGGGTTGCACGTTCGATTCCCGCTTGTGCCATCCTAGTTACTGCCGTTGTGTCCTTGGGCAAGACACTTTACCCACCTGCTCCCAGTGCCACCCACACTGGTTTAAAATGTAACTTGGATATTGGGTGTCACTATGTAAAGCGCTTTGAGTCACTTGAGAAAAGCGCTATATAAATATAATTCACTTCAGTTCACTTCATTAGACAAATTTACTGGGATAATTCTGGACCAGCCCTTATCTGCTTATTGTGTTTCTAGTGTTTTAGTGAGATTATATGGTCCTACCTGTACAACCTGAAGGTCAGCCCCGCACCTTTCTTCAGCACCAGTCGACGGGTGCTGGCGATGCCCATCTCTGCCCTTTGCAAGGGACCCTCTTCGAAACACGATCTTTCGAAATGATCGCTGCATAATACACTTTACTTTGTGTGTGTGGTCCAATCCAACCGTGTTCGCTTTACCGCTCTGTTCCATAGTAGAGCTTCACCGTCATCTTTCGGGAATGTAAACAATGAAACACCGGCTGTGTTTGTGTCGCTAAAGGCGGCCGCGATACACCGCTTCCCAACCACAGCTTTCTTCTTTGACGTCTCCATTATTCATCCACTATGGACAGGACTCTCACACTATTATGTTAGATCCACTATGGACTGGACTCTCACTATTATGTTAGATCCACTATGGACTGGACTTTCACACTATTATGTTAGATCCACTATGGACTGGACTTTCACAATATTTTGCTAGATCCACTATGGACTGGACTCTCACACTATTATGTTACATCCACTATGGACTGGACTCTCACTATTATGTTAGATCCACTATGGACTGGACTCTCACTATTATGTTAGATCCACTATGGACTGGACTTTCACATTATTATGTTAGATCCACTATGGACTGGACTCTCACTATTATGTTAGATCCACTATGGACTGGACTTTCACAATATTTTGCTAGATCCACTATGGACTGGACTCTCACACTATTATGTTAGATCCACTATGGACTGGACTCTCACTATTATGTTAGATCCACTATGGACTGGACTCTCACACTATTATGTTATTATAGGAATCACTCTAATTGAATCCTATAAAAAGAGGCCCGGGCTGCCACTCTATATTAACACACACACACACACACACACGCACACACACACACACACACACACACACACACACACACACACTGTGTTTGTCCGGCTGCCACCAGGAGCCAACATGTGTGCTGACCAGAACCGCGTCTAGACTGGCAGTGAGAGGCTCTAACATGAGTCAGGTTGGAGAAGATGAAATTACATGAAATCCTTGGCTAATTTAAGGCGGACTCTGTGACACTTCCAGTCTTGAGTTATTTTTGTGCGCTCTGCCCCGGGACCTTTGAGCAATAGTTACCATTGTGCGGGGGGCGTGAGACCTCCCTCTCATGTACAGTCGTAATCAAAAGCTTGCATACACTTGTAAACAGAATAATGTTTTTGATTGATTGATTAATTAAGAAGTTTATTGACATCTTAAAGAAATGAATCCACGAACCATATTTTTCAGAGTATAAGTCGCTCCTGAGTATAAGTCGCACCGGCCGAAAATACATAACAAAGAAGGAAAAAAACATATATAAGTCGCATTTTTGGGGGAAATTTATTTGATAAAATCCAACACCAAGAATAGACATTTGAAAGGCAATTTAGAATAAATAAAGACTAGTGAACAACGGGCTGAATCAGGAAGAGCGTGTCCCAAACTCCAAGCTGTTTTGAGGCATGTTAAAAAAAATAATACACTTTGTGACTTCCATAATAAATATGGCAATACCACGTTGGCATTTTTTCCATAACTTGAGTTGATTTATTTTGGAAAACCTTGTTACTTTGTTTAATGCATCACAACAAAATTAGGCATAATAATGTGTTAATTCCACCACTGTCTATGTCGGTATCGGTTGATATCGGTATCTGTAATTAAGAGTTGGACAATTGCGGAATATCAGATATCCGCAAAAAGTTCATCATCGGAAATCTCTAGTCTTTCCGGATGAGGAGAAGCGGCTCCGTTTAAGGCTCCATGAAAAGCGCTAAAACATACCGGTGTAGTGAGTTTACTTTATTCACCCAAGGAACTTTAGTTATTAGAGTTCTGGTCTGATTTTTCACGGGACACTTTTCCGGTGTTGCTGTCTCCGGATGAGGAGATGCTGCTCCGTTGAAAGCGCCATAAAAAGCGCTAAAACATACCGGTGTAGTGAGTCTACATTATTCACCCAAGGAACTTTAGTTATTAGAGTTCTGGTCGGACGTTTTTTCCAAGGGACACATTTCCGGTGTTGTTGTCTCCGTATGAGGAGATGCTGCTCAGTTTAAAGCACCATGAAAAGTGCTAAAACATACCGGTGTAGTGAGTCTACATTATTCACCCAAGGAACTTTATTTATTAGAGTTCCGGTCGGACGTTTTTTTTTTTCACAGGACACATTTCCGGTGTTGTTGTTTCCACATGAAGAGGTGCTGCTCCGTTGAAAGCGCCATAAAAAGCGCTAAAACATACCGGTGTAGTGAGTCTACATTATTCACCCAAGGAACTTTATTTATTAGAGTTCCGGTCGGATGTTTTTTTTTTTTCACGGGACACGTTTCCGGTGTTGCTGTTTCCGGATGAAGAGGTGCTGCTCCGTTGAAAGCGGCATGAAAAGTGCTAAAACATACCGGTGTAGTGAGTCTACATTATTCACCCAAGGAACTTTATTTATTAGAGTTCCGGTCGGACGTTTTTTTTTTTCACAGGACACATTTCCGGTGTTGTTGTTTCCACATGAAGAGGTGCTGCTCCGTTGAAAGCGCCATAAAAAGCGCTAAAACATACCGGTGTAGTGAGTCTACATTATTCACCCAAGGAACTTTATTTATTAGAGTTCCGGTCGGATGATTTTTTTTTTCACGGGACACATTTCCGGTGTTGCTGTTTCCGGATGAAGAGGTGCTGCTCCGTTGAAAGCGGCATGAAAAGTGCTAAAACATACCGGTGTAGTGAGTCCACATTATTCACCCAAGGAACTTTATTTATTAGAGTTCCGGTCGGATGTTTTTTTTTTTTTCACGGGACACATTTACGGTGTTGCTGTCTCTGGATGAGGAGATGCTGCTCCGTTGAAAGCGCCATAAAAAGCGCTAAAACATACCGGTGTAGTGAGTCTACATTATTCACCCAAGGAACTTTAGTTATTAGAGTTCTGGTCGGACGTTTTTTCCAAGGGACACATTTCCGGTGTTGTTGTCTCCGTATGAGGAGATGCTGCTCAGTTTAAAGCACCATTAAAAGTGCTAAAACATACCGGTGTAGTGAGTCTACATTATTCACCCAAGGAACTTTAGTTATTAGAGTTCCGGTCGGACGTTTTTTTTTCTTCATAGGACACATTTCCGGTGTTGTTGTTTCCAGATGAAGAGATGCTGCTCCGTTGAAAGCGCAATGAAAAGTGCTAAAACATACCGGTGTAGTGAGTCTATATTATTCATCCAAGGAACTTTAGTTATTAAAGTTCTGGCCAGACGTTTTTTCCACGGGACACATTTCCGGTGGTGTTCCAGATGAAGAGGTGCTGCTCCGTTGAAAGCGCCATGAAAAGCGCTAAAACATGCCGGTGTAGTGAGTCTACATTATCCACCCAAGGAACTTTAGTTATTAGAGTTCCGGTCGGATGTTTTTTTTTTTTTTCACGGGACACATTTCCGGTGTTGCTGTCTCTGGATGAGGAGATGCTGCTCAGTTGAAAGCACCATGAAAAGCGCTAAAACATACCGGTGTAGTGAGTCTAGATTATTCACCCAAGGAACTTTATTTGTTAGAGTTCCGGTCTGACTTTTTTTTTTTTTCACGGGACACATTTCCGGTGTTGTTGTTTCCAGATGAAGAGATGCTGCTCCGTTGAAAGCGCCATGAAAAGCGCTAAAACATACCGGTGTAGTGAGTCTACATTATTCACCCAAGGAACTTTAGTTATTAGAGTTCTGGTCGGACGTTTTTTCCAAGGGACACATTTCCGGTGTTGTTGTCTCCGTATGAGGAGATGCTGCTCAGTTTAAAGCACCATAAAAAGTGCTAAAACATACCGGTGTAGTGAGTCTACATTATTCACCCAAGGAACTTTATTTATTAGAGTTCCGGTCGGATGTTTTTTTTTTTCACGGGACACATTTCCGGTGTTGCTGTTTCCGGATGAAGAGGTGCTGCTCAGTTGAAAGCGCCATGAAAAGTGCTAAAACATACCGGTGTAGTGAGTTAACTTTATTCACCCAAGGAACTTCAATTATTAGAGTTCCGGTCTGATTTATTAGAGTTCCGGTCTGATTTTTTTCACGGGACACTTTTCCGGTGTTGCTGTCTCCGGATGAGGAGATGCTGCTCCGTTGAAAGCGCCATAAAAAGCGCTACAACATACTGGTGTAGTGAGTCTACATTATTCATCCAAGGAACTTTAGTTATTAGAGTTCCGGTCGGACGTTTTTATTTTTTTTCACGGGACACATTTCCGGTGTTGTTGTTTCCAGATGAAGAGATGCTGCTCCGTTGAAAGCGCCATGAAAAGCGCTAAAACATACCGGTGTAGTGAGTCTACATTATTCACCCAAGGAACTTTAGTTATTAGAGTTCCGGTCGGACGTTTTTTTTTCCACGGGACACATTTCCGGTGTTGTTCCGGATGAGGAGATGCTGCTCTGTTATTGGTTGAAGTGAAATGAATTACATTTATATAGCGCTTTTCTCTAGTGACTTAAAGTGCTTTTACAAAGTGAAACCTAATATCTTAGTTACATTTAAAGCAGTGTGGGTGGCACTGAGAGCAGGCGGGTAAAGTGACAACAGCAGTGACTAGGATGGCAGAAGCGGGAATCGAACCCGGAACCCTCAATTTGCTGGAACGACCACTGTACCAACCGAGCTGCACTGCCCCGCCCTTTGCATGGAAATCAAACATTTCCAGAAGTTTTTAACGTGAGCGTTGGAGAATTTCCCTCCTGCATTTCCCCACGCCCTTTCAGAATAAAAGCCTCGAACTGCTCGCTGACCGTCACGGCCATCTCGGTGGCAGCGCGGCGGCTGCTCTTTTTCAGAAGGTGTCGGGGGGGGGAAGGGGGCGGCAGCGCCGGGATGTGCGGGGGAGGGGAGGGCGGTACTCTGCATGACAATACCTACATCTGTCTGCCGTTTTGTTCTTTGTCATATTGTGGGCTGCCTTTGTGGCAGAGCGCTGTCGTGGTAACAGGAGGTTAGAGGTACAGGCGAGGGGGGGGACGGGGAGGCGGGGGGTCTTGTGACACAGCTTTTGTTGTGCTTCCATATTTGATCCTCTTAGCAGTTTGCTGTGCCTCCGCCCCCTGACTGCTAACCTATGCCACCATTAGTTGCTACCTTTAAAGCCACAAGTCGCTATCCGACGCCCCGATGCTGCTTTTCGCCGCCAGATAAACTTCGCCTCTTTTTGCACCCGGGAAACAACTTAGCACTCACCCGTCCGGTACCTGGCACCTTTTTTTCCGCGTGAGCTGGCATCTTTCAATTTTCAGTTTGTTCGAAGATGAGAAAAGTTTATGGCCCCTCCCCCCCGCCGGGCCTCTGGAGGGGCCATTACAGGCCCTTTATTGTTTCAGAGCTGAGGTCATCCTCCTGCTCGGTGCAGGCCAAACAAAGGCCACGGGTTTATTGCAGGCTGCGCTGTGTGAAAGGAAACACACTCCAATAGTGTTTGATTCTGGCAGATAGCGGGCAGCACGGCTGTTTCCTTGCCTTGCTTAAGCCACCTTTGCTTTTTGCTTTTATTTTTGTAAAGATGCTCTCGCAAAATGGCTTTGTGCTTGCCTGCTGTGTCATTCCTTGGTCAACGTGGAGACGGAATGGACCATAAAGGCTCACAGTATTTCCTCGAATTGCCGCCATGGCGCTAATTATTTTAAAACATCTTTACACTCCGGCACTTACCAAAGGCACGCGGTAAATTTAGGCCTGCGCTTATACATTTGAGTGTGATGTAAGGATACCATCATGAAAAGCACATTTAATAAAAAAAAACGTTATTATGGTCTTACCTTTACTTATAAATGAAGTCCATGCGCAGCTCATTCTGATCAAAAGCATCGATAACTTGTTTAAAGAAGTCTTTCTTATCTTTCATCAGTTTTAAAAGTCTCTGTCTCGATGGAAATCTTCCTTTATTACTTCCTGCTTCGATTGAAAGTCCAGTTTAGAAAACTGTTTTATTTTAGATATGTAATCCTCCATGTTAAAAGTGCAAGCGAGAGGAAAAAATAAACGATTGCTGCTTGTTGTCACTTCTTCTGCAGCCGAGTAGTCGCAAGAAGGATCACTAGCGCCCTCTACCACCAGGAGGCGGGAGTCATTTAATGACTCATATTTGACACACGCAGCTATGGTATATTAATAAAACATAGCTGCTTACGGTTCTTTTTAGCATATTCAATAGCTTGGACCTTAAATCCTACTGAATAGCTCTTAATCTTCTTCCCTGTATGCGATTTCAAATTGTTGAAATCAGCCTCCTCCATTTTGAAAATGATGACAGGTGAAGTGTCACTCATGACGTGACGAGTTTGACCCGGTGGAAATTCTAGACATGCGCTAATAAAAGCAACCAAAACTACCATTATTTTGCGAAACGAGTTTTACCCGGCGGAAATTCGAGACATACGCTAATAAAAATGATATTTTTACGAAACGAGTTTGACCCGGCGTTAACCTGAGCCGGCGGTAATGCTAAGCATGCGCTAATTATTTTGCGAAACGGGTTTGACCCGACAGTAATTCCAGGCAGGTGCATACTATAAACCCGGCGGCAATTCAAGGAAATACGGTAATTGTTTTTTTTTTGTTCCGCCTTACACGACTTTTACATGTTTACCCACCTTACCAGTAAATAAAAGGCTCATCAGCGAGAGCATTTCGAGCCTTTTGTCTCCCTTGCAGTGACCTTGGTAATTGCGGCAGTAATTACAATAAGTGGCCATTATATTTCCAAGGTGCAGCAGCCTTCATTATCCAAATCAATTTGAGTCACCATCAATTTGATAACTGGCGGCACGCACCGCCCGCATGGCAGACACGCCGTCTGTCGGCCGACATATCAACCACGTCGGACATTACTGAGATTAAGTCGACCCTCGCCAATCAATATTAACCGCTTGTTCAAAAAGGAGAAAAGTATGGCAGAGGCTTCTTGGCTTACTAGTCCCACGTACATGTTGGCTACGTTTACACTGCGAGCCGAAATGTAGCACAAATCTGATTTTGTTTTTTAATTCCACAGCTGATTGTTTATATTACATTTGTGATCTTTGTCAGACTTCAGCATAAGTTCTTCTTATTAACATCTCAATATTTTTTAACCATATCACGATACACGATATATATCTCCATATTTTGCCTTAGCCTTGAATAAACACTTGATGCATATAATCTGTCAGTCTACCCCAGGGCAACTGTGGCTACTGATGTAGCTTACCACCACCAGGTGTGAATGAATGATGAGTCCTACTTCTCTGTGTCTAGAAAAGCGCGATATAAATCTAAGTTATTATTATTAATATTATAATTACAGCAGTATGATGATTCTATGTGTCTACATTAAATCATTCTTCTTCATACTGCATTAATATATGCTACTTTTTAACTTTCGTGGCAACACTGTGGTCGATAAGCTTCTTCTTTTCCTCTATCTTCTTGTTATGGGACATGCATCCCCCGCTGTACCCATTTCTAATATAAAGTAGTGTAAAGTTATTACTTATACCCGTCTGTAAACTCGCCATGAAAGCGCTAAAACACACCGGTGCAGTGAGTTTACATTATTTACCCAAATAACTTTAGTTATTAGAGCGTTCCGGTTGGACGGTTTTTCACATTTCCGGCGGATGAGGATATGCTCCTCCGTTATGGATCGAAGTAAAGTCTGAATGTCATTAAAACAGTTAGCTCCGTCTTTTGACACATCTTCCACTCCCGTCCTTGCACGCTACACCGCTACAACAAAGATGACGGGGCGAAGATGCTCTGGAAGTGGAGTCACGTAAATAGGACCCGCCCACAAAATGGCGCATCCTGAAGAGACTGTCGGAAAGAGGCTTGAAGATGATGTGTAAAACAGAGTTAGTGCTGCAAGGGGTTCTGGGTATTTGTTCTGTTGTGTTTATGTTGTGGGTTCTCTGTCTTCTTGTTATGGGACATGCATCCCCCGCTGTACCCATTTCTAATATAAAGTAGTGTAAAGTTATTACTTATATCCGTCAGTAAAATCGCCATGGAAGCGCTAAAACACACCAGTGCAGTGAGTTTACATTATTCACCCAAGGAACTTTAGTTATTAGAGCGTTCCGGTCGGACAGTTTTTCACATTTCCGGCGGATGAGGATATGCTCCTCCGTTATGGATCGAAGTAAAGTCTGAATGTCATTAAAACAGTTAGCTCCGTCTTTTGACACTTCTTCCACTCCCGTCCTTGCACGCTACACCGCTACAACAAAGATGACGGGGCGAAGATGCTCTGGAAGTGGAGTCACGTAAATAGGACCCGCCCACAAAATGGCGCATCCTGAAGAGACTGTCGGAAAGAGGCTTGAAGATGATGTGTAAAACAGAGTTAGTGCTGCAAGGGGTTCTGGGTATTTGTTCTGTTGTGTTTATGTTGTGGGTTCTCTGTCTTCTTGTTATGGGACATGCATCCCCCGTTGTACCCATTTCTAATATAAAGTAGTGTAAAGTTATTACTTATATCCGTCAGTAAAATCGCCATGGAAGCGCTAAAACACACCAGTGCAGTGAGTTTACATTATTCACCCAAGGAACTTTAGTTATAGAGAGTTCCGGTCGGAGGGTTTTTCACATTTCCGGCGGATGAGGATATGCTCCTCCGTTATGGATCGAAGCAAAGTCTGAATGTCATTAAAACAGTTAGCTCCGTCTTTTGACACTTCTTCCACTCCCGTCCTTGCACGCTACACCGCTACAACAAAGATGACCGAGCAAAGACACTCTCGAAGTCTCTGAAGAGACTGTCAGAAAGCGACTTGAAGATGATGTGTAAAACAGAGTTAGTGCTGCAAGTGGTTCCGGGTATTTGTTCTGTTGTGTTTATGTTGTGTCACGGTGCAGATGTCCTTCGAATTGTGTTTTCAACATGCAATATGCAATATTTTGACCAAAAATTGCAATAATAAAGAAATATTTAATGTACCATAAGGTTTTTGTTAATATAAAGTATAATAATGCCATTTTTTGTGTCCCCCTAATTTAGAAAAGTATCAAAAAGTATGGAAATACATTTTGGTACCGGTACTAAAAATTGGTTTCGGGACCTCACTACCTCCTGCTGTGGCCTGGGTCTGATGCCAAAAGAGTTTGAAGCACTTTGTAGTGTTTAGACTGACAATATGTGTCACTAGAGGACAAAAAAAAATTAAAAAAATTCAGATTTGGTGTAAATGAGACCCTCAGGAAGCAGCTCGAGATGCATTAAAAGGGTGAAAGGTCAGCGAGGATTAAAATGTAAATAAGCATCAATTTAGTAATAATTTATCTGAAAGTTGACACACACTAGCGGCTCTATGGCGCCTCACAGAGGTCCGCATTCATAGCTCGCCACCTGCACACCGCCGACCTCGGAGGGCTTCTTCAGCGCTTCATGTTAGAAATCATGTCTTGTCGTGTTTCGCCGACCATTTTTTTTTTTAATGACGGCAGACCACGTTTTGCCAGTTTTTATTGATGGTACGTCGGGCTCGGCTCATGTCAGAACCTCAGAGCCCCGATGACCTTATTTGCTGTCTCGGACCGGCATCGAACAAAGCGCCGGCGGCAAACGGAACCGGTGTAAATAAAAAAAAATAAAAAAATTGAGGGTTCTGTGAAAATTGTCTTTCCTTTGCTGCGGTCCGAACAGCTGGGTGTCCGGACATTACACACTCAGTGCCAGACCAGCTGCAAATCCGAGGGCTAATAGACTTGTTTATCAAACACCGCTGCAGCCAAAATACGTTTATGATCACTTTTTTTTGGCGAAATCCCCTCGCCGCCGTCGCCCGGAGAAACACAAAAAAGCCCCAAAAAAACAAGCCGGCAATTATTTTGTGACCTCATTGTCATGGGTTTTGTGTAATTAGAATGTGTTTGTTTGTTTGGCACACCTGCAGCTCGTCCCTCGCCTTGAAGACGGCGGGCACTGCCAGCCGCCGCCGTCGCTGGCTGTCACTGAGACCGGCACAGAGAGAAAGGCGGCGGACGGGGGTGAAGTAGCGAGCGAGTGCGCTACTGTGTGCGCCATTCTTCCGGAAGCCCCTGCCTGGCTTATTGCTGAGCATGTTAAGACTCGGCCTTTTTACAGCGTCGTACAATAGAGACAACATTACTTCCACAGTCGCCTCATTATTTCCTTCTGCCCCGCGCCGGTTTACTCACTCCTCGCGTTATTGTTGGGCCATAATGGCGCCGGGGCAGTTCTGCAATTCCCTCATTATTCAGCTTATTAAGGCTGCATGGACTCCATAATCGTGCTGCATTCGCTGTCAAAGGGGGCGACTGTACTGATTTGCCACATTTGAAGGCGAGACGAGGCTGCGAGCTCAATCCTCCGCGCACGCATGCGGGACGGAATTGCTCTGCGAGTGCAGGCGGCGTGCAAATGCTCCTCGCCGCCGCCCGCACAATGCTTACTCCTTCCCGAGGCAAAGTGCACCTGACGGCTAAACCCGCTGATTTGGATGTTATTACGACACGGGAGTGGCAAAACACAAAAAACACGATAACGGGCCGCCATTTGTGACGCCGTGTGGTCCGGGTGGAAAAACATCTTTCATTTGGCAGCAAAGAAACATGGCCGGGCTTCACGGTGGCAGAGGGGTTAGTGCGTCTGCCTCACAATACGAAGTTCCTGCAGTCCTGGGTTCAAATCCAGGCTCGGGATCTTTCTGTGTGGAGTTTGCATGTTCTCCCCGTGAATGCGTGGGTTCCCTCCGGGTACTCCGGCTCCCTCCCACCTCCAAAGACATGCACCTAGGGATAGGCCCCTCCCACCTCCAAAGACATGCACCTGGGAATAGGCCCCTCCCACCTCCAAAGACATGCACCTGGGGATAGGCCCCTCCCACCTCCAAAGACATGCACCTGGGGATAGGACCCTCCTAATTCCAAAGGCATGCACCTGGGGATAGGCCCCTCCCACCTCCAAAGACATGCACCTGGGGATAGGCCCCTCCCACCTCCTAAGACATGCACCTGGGGATAGGCCCCTCCCACCTCCTAAGACATGCACCTGGGGATAGGCCCCTCCCACCTCCAAAGACATGCACCTGGGGATAGGCCCCGCCCACCTCCAAAGACATGCACCTGGTGATAGGCCCCTCCCACCTCCTAAGACATGCACCTGGGGATAGGTTGATTGGCAACACTAAATGGTCCCTAGTGTGTGAATGTTGTCTGTCTATCTGTGTTGGCCCTGCGATGAGGTGGCGACTTGTCCAGGGTGTACCCCGCCTTCCGTCCGATTGTAGCTGAGATAGGCGCCAACGCCCCCCGCGAGCCCAAAAGGGAATAAGCGGTAGTAAATGGATGGATGGATGGAAACATGACCTCGAGAAAACGGGTCAACTTTTTTCTTCCTCACATCTGTAATTACTAGGGTTGTATGGTACCGCAATACTAATGAATAATATTCGGTACTATACCGCCTCTGAAAAATACCAGTCCGCCACAACAATGACCGCCCTCCCCGGGCCTCATCGGCAGCGCACACACAGAGTACTTACAAGCAGACACAGAATGGCTGAAAAAATAACGATAAAACGCCCTCGGGAAGAGGATTTTTGTTCAAATAAGGCCAATAATGCAATTTTTTGTGGTTCCCCTTATTTAGAAAAATTCCGAAAAATATCAAAATACATTTCGGTACAGGTACCGATGCTTAAATATTGGTATCGGGACAAGACTACCTCCTCATACTGCCAGAATGTGGCTAAGTGATGGCCATGCACACACGGGGCGGCATGGCTCGGTTGGTGGAGTGGCCGTGCCAGCAACTTGAGGGTTGCAGGTTCGATTCCCGCTTCGACCGTCATAGTCACTGCCGTTGTGTCCTTGGGCCTCACCCACCTGCTCCCAGTGCCACCCACACTGGTTTAAATGTAACTTAGATAATGGGTTTCACTATGTAAAAGCGCTTTGAGTCAATAGAGAAAAGCGCTATATAAATATAATTCACTTCACTTCACTTCACATAGTATCATGCGATTGGGTGTGTCAAAGTAGTCCATGTCAAGACAAGATTACACCATGTCTGATCATTAAAGGGGAACATTATCACAATTTCAAAAGGGTTAAAAACAATAAAAATCAGTTCCCAGTGGCTTGTTGTATTTTTTGAAGTATTTTTCAAAATTTTACCGGTCTCGGAATATCCCTAAATAAAGCTTTAAAGTGCCTTATTTTCGCTCTCTGCGAAGACACTGGCCATTTCCCTGTGACGTCACACAGTGCTGCCAATGTAAACAAACAATGGGAATACCACAGCAAGATATAGTGACATTAGCTCGGATTCAAACTCGGATTTCAGCGACTTAAGCGATTCAACAGATTACGCATGTATTGAAACAGATGGTTGGAGTATGAAAATATTGAAGAAGAAACTGAAGCTATTGAGCGAATAGCTATTGATGCTATTCATAGCCATAGCATGGCCGAATAGCTGCGTTAGCATCGCCGGTAAAATGTGCGGACCAAACGATCAGGACTTTCGCATCTTTTGACACTGGAGCAACTTAAATCCGTCGATTGGTAAGTGTTTGTTTCGCATTAAATGTGGGTGGAAGGAAACGTAATATAGTTGCAAATGCATCTACAGGTTATCCATACATCTCTGTTCCATGTCTGCTTTAGCACCGCCGGTAAATAGCATGTTAGCATCGATTAGCGTAGCATGTTAGCATCGATTAGCTGGCAGTCAAGCTCAACAAAACTCACCTTTGTGATTTCGTTGACTATCGTTGCAAATGCATCTGCAGGTTATCCATACATCTCTGTGCCATGTCTGTCTTAGCATCGCCGGTCAAATGTGGAGACACTCTGGCACATTCAATGGGGGTCTGGCGGCAGACACTTTGGCATCTTGGGGCCAGTGGTGCAACTTGAATCCCTCCCTGTTAGTGTTGTTACACCCTCCGACAACACACCCACGAGGCATGATGTCTCCAAGGTTCCAAAAAATAGTCAAAAAAACGGAAAATAACAGAGCTGAGACCCGGTGTTTGTAATGTGTTGAAAATGAAAATGGTGGGTGTGTTACCTCGGCGACGTCACATTCTGACGTCATCGCCTCCAGCGTGATGAACAGAAAGGCGTTTGATTCGCCAAAATTCACCCATTTAGACTTCGGAAATCGGTTAAAAAAATAGATGGTCTTTTTTCTGCACCATCAAGGTATATATTGACGCTTACATAGGTCTGCTGATAATGTTCCCCTTTAACCATGAAGACAATCAATTAATGTTGAACACACTGCACAAAAAGGAATGAAGGGTATAATTAATCAATCGCTATACGTCTCACACTGAGGGTGGCCGTAGAAACAACACTGTCATAAACATGTGCCGGTGAGTGAAACCATGCTAAACAACAATGACAAATATTTGCTCCGCAACACAACATAAACACTACAGAACAAATTCCCAGAACTCCCTGCAGCACCAACTCTTACGGGACGCTAAAATATAAACAAACGCCATTGGGGGATCTACAGCTAACATCCACTGTGATGATACCAAGTACAGGAGCGTATCAGGTCGATACTACAATGATTACACCGGGAAAAGGTGCTTTGGTACAAGGCTGGCGAGCTGGCGGCTAAAGTCTGTCCCCAGTTGGCAGTACTTCTAGATCACTAATCCTCGCCTCCTTTCTTAAAAGTATCATTATCACTGCAGGACGAGGAATAGCTAAACATGCTTCACTACACACCCTAGCTCACCGGCGTCAAAATGTAAACAAACTCCATCGGTGGATCTACACCTGACATCCACTGTAATGATATCAAGTACAGGAGCGTTTCTAGTCGATTACGTCAATATTTCTTGGCATCACAACATCTTTTGTCTTTTTTTTTTTTTTAATGTATATTATGTTTAGAAAATCAGAAAATATGTCCCAGGACACATGAGGACTTTGAATATGACCAATGTATGATCCTGAAAAAAGAAAAGAAGTGGCAGATCAACTGGTCTAAAAAGGAGGTCTATTTAAATGCTAGAGTATACAGATGAGTTTTAAGTTCTGACTTAAATGCTTCTACTGAGGTAGCATCTCGAACTGTTACCGGGAGAACATTCCAGAGTACTGGAGCCCGAACGGAAAACGCTCTATAGCCCGCAGATTTTTTTTGGGCTCTAAGAATCACTAATAAGCCGGAGTCTTTTGGAAGCAGATTTCTTGCCGGGACATATGGTACAATACAATCGGCAAGATAGGATGGAGCTGGACCGTGTAGTATTTTATACGTAAGTAGTAAAACCTTAAAGTCACATCTTAAGTGCACAGGAAGCCAGTGCAGGTGAGCCAGTATAGGTATATATGTATGTATATATGTATATAAAGGTATATACAGTATAGGTATATATGTATGTATATATGTATATAAAGGTATATACAGTATAGGTATATATGTATGTATATATGTATATAAAGGTATATACAGTATAGGTATATATGTATGTATATATGTATATAAAGGTATATACAGTATAGGTATATATGTATGTATATATGTATATAAAGGTATATACAGTATAGGTATATATGTATGTATATATGTATATAAAGGTATATACAGTATAGGTATATATGTATGTATATATGTATATAAAGGTATATACAGTATAGGTATATATGTATGTATATATGTATATAAAGGTATATACAGTATAGGCGTAATATGATCAAACTTTCTTGTTCTTGTCAAAAGTCTAGCAGCCGCATTTTGTACCAACTGTAATTTTTTTAATGCTAGACATGGGGAGACCCGAAAATAATACGTTACAGTAATCGAGACGAGACGTAACAAACGCATGGATAATGATCTCGGCGTCTTTAGTGGACAAAAGGGAGCGAATTTTAGCGATATTACGGAGATGAAAGAAGGCCGTTTTAGTAACGCTTTTAATGTGTGACTCAAAGGAGAGAGTTGGGTCGAAGATAATACCCAGATTTTTTACCGAGTCACCTTGTTTTATTATTTGGTTGTCGAATGTTAAAGTTGAATTATTAAATAGAGGTCGGTGTCTAGCAGGACCGATAATCAGCATTTCCGTTTTTTTGGCGTTAAGTTGCAAAAGTGTTGAAAATAGTATGTTCATTATTTTATTTAAGGATTAACTTGCAATAATGAACATATGTTTAATGTACCCTAAGATTTTTTGTTAAAATACAGCCTATAAGGCCATTTTTTGTGGTCCCTTTTATTTAGAAATGTGCCGAAAATTACCGAAATTATTTTGGTACCTGATACCAAAACATTGGTAGCGGGACTAGTAATTAGTGCATGAGGCGTAGAAGTTGTTCCGGGCCGCAGCGTCCCACCTCTGTTTGAATAACATCCAGCAGATGGCCGGAATGTGCAGACGCCCGGGGCTGACGGAGGCTGGGTCTCGCCATGTGATGTTCTGTCATACATCGGAGTATCATTCGGCAATTAAATGATGTACCTTGCGAGGACGACGCCGGGCAGGAAGTGGCGCCCTCGCAGGCACTCAGTAACGAAGGCCTAATGACTATTCATAAGTGATTTTCACTCTGCCGATCCACTCGACTGGGAAGCTTCGCCCCGGAGAGTCGGGCGCTGTCACTTTCTCTCACCTCACAAAAGTGCCGCCGTCTACGTCGTGGCGCGTGAGCAGAGAAAATTACCCCGAATTCTGCTGGGGGCCCGTCTCAGGTCGCACGCGGGAGGGCGCGACGGCGCGGGGGATGGTGGGGGCACCGCACATCTGGCACAGAATAGGTGCCACCCGGGGCCAAAATACAGCGTGGGGTATGGCGGCGGACGTCTTCTCGCACGCCAGGGACTTTTGTCTCCGTGTAGTTTTGTGGCGGCCATCTTGGAAAAGACGACCTCTGTGTGAACCCAGGTCAATGTGACTTCAGGTTTATATGTCAGCTCTTCCAAAAACTCCTTAATGTAACCCAGGGGTCACCAACGCGGTGCCCGCGGGCACCAGGTCGCCCGTAAGGACCAGATGAGTCGCCCGCTGGCCTGTTCTAAAAATAGCTCAAATAGCAGCACTTACCAGTGAGCTGCCTTTATTTTTAAAATTGTATTTATTTCCTAGCAAGCTGGTCTCGCTTTGCTCGACATTTTTATTTCCAAGAGAGAAAAACTCAAATAGAATTTGAAAATCCATGAAAATATTTTAAAGACTTTGTCTTCACTTGGTTAAATAAATTCATTATTTTATTAGTTTGCTTTTTATAACATTCAGAAAGACAATTTTAGAGAAAAAATACAACTTTAAAAATGATGTTAGGATTTTTAAACACATATACCTTTTAACCTTTTTAATTCCTTCCTCTTCTTTCCTGACAATTTAAATCAATGTTCAAGTAAATTTATTTTTTTATTGTAAAGAATAATAAATACATTTTAATTTAATTCTTCATTTTAGCTTCTGTTTTTTCGACGAAGAATATTTGTGAAATATTTCTTCAAATTTATTATGATTCAAATACAAAAAAAATATTCTGGCATATCTAGAAAATTTGTAGATCCAAATTTAAATCTTATTTCAAAGTCTTTTGAATTTCTTTTAAAATTTTTGTTCTGGAAAATCTAGAAGAAATAATGATTCATCTTTGTTAGAAATATAGCTTGGTCCAATTTGTTATATATTCTAACAAAGTGCAGATTGGATTTTAACCTATTTAAAACATGTCATCAAAATTCTAAAATTAATCTGAATCAGGAAAAATTACTAATGATGTTCCATAAATTATTTTTTTAATTTTTCAAAAAGATTCAAATTAGCTATTTTTTCTCTTCTATTTTCAGTTGAATTTTGAAATTTAAAGAGTCGAAAATTAAGATAAACTATGTTTCAAAATTAAATGTTCATTTTTTTTCACGTTTTCTCCTTTTTTAAACCGTTCAATTAAGTGTTTTTTCATAATTTATTCTCTACAAAAAAACCTTCCGTAAAAGGAAAAAAATGTACGACGGAATGACAGACAGAAATACCCATTTTGCAAATATATATAGATTTATTTATTAAAGGTAAATGGAGCAAATTGGCTATTTCTGGCAATTTATTGAAGTGTGTATCAAACTGGTAGCCCTTCGCAATAATCAGTACCCAAGAAGCAGCTCTTGGTTTAAAAATAAAATATTCATTTTTTTCGTGTTTTCTCCTCTTTTAAACCATTCAATTAAGTGTTTTTTTCATCATTTATTCTCTACAAAAAACCTTACGTAAAAGGAAAAAAATGTACGACAGAATGACAGACAGAAATACCCATTTTTATATGTATATAGATTTATTTATTAAAGGTAAATGGAGCAAATTGGCTATTTCTGGCAATTTATTGAAGTGTATATCAAACTGGTAGCCCTTCGCATTAATCAGTACCCAAGAAGTAGCTCTTGGTTTCAAAATTAAAAATAATTTTTTCGTGTTTTCTCCTCTTTTAAACCGTTCAATTAAGTGTTTTTTTCATCATTTATTCTCTACAAAAAACCTTCCGTGAAAGGAAAAAAATGTACGACGGAATGACAGACAGAAATACCCATTTTTTTATATATATAGATTTATTTATTAAAGGTAAATTGAGCAAATTGGCTATTTCTGGCAATTTATTGAAGTGTGTATCAAACTGGTAGCCCTTCGCATTAATCAGTACCCAAGAAGTAGCCCTTGGTTTAAAAATTAAATATTCATTTTTTTCGTGTTTTCTCCTCTTTTAAACAGTTCAATTAAGTGTTTTTTTTTCATCATTTATTCTCTACAAAAAAACCTTACGTAAAAGGAAAAAAATGTACGACAGAATGACAAAGAGAAATACCCATTTTTTTATGTATATAGATTTATTTATTAAAGGTAAATGGAGCAAATTGGCTATTTCTGGCAATTTATCTAGGTGTGTATCAAACTGGTAGCCCTTCGCATTAATCAGTACCCAAGAAGTAGCTCTTGGTTTAAAAATTTAAAATAATTTTTTTCGTGTTTTCTCCTCTTTTAAACTTTTCAATTAAGTGTTTTTTTTCATAATTTACTCTCTACAAAAAAACCTTCCGTAAAAGGAAAAAAATGTACGACGGAATGACAGACAGAAATACCCATTTTTTTATACATAGATGTATTTATTAAAGGTAAATTGAGCAAATTGGCTATTTCTGGCAATTTATTGAAGT
Organism: Nerophis ophidion; assembly: GCF_033978795.1. Lineage (NCBI taxonomy): Eukaryota > Metazoa > Chordata > Actinopteri > Syngnathiformes > Syngnathidae > Nerophis > Nerophis ophidion. The sequence continues at coordinate 2,919,969 of NC_084637.1, forward strand.
GTGTATCAAACTGGTAGCCCTTTGCATTAATCAGTACCCAAGAAGTAACTCTTGGTTTCAAAATTAAATATTCATTTTTTTCGTGTTTTCTCCTCTTTTAAACCGTTCAATTAAGTGTTTTTTTCATCATTTATTCTCTACAAAAAACCTTCCGTAAAAGGAAAAAAGTGTACGACAGAATGACAGACAGAAATACCCATTTTTTTTATATACATAGATTTATTTATTAAAGGTAAATTGAGCAAATTGGCTATTTCTGGCATTTTATTGAAGTGTGTATCAACCTGGTAGCCCTTCGCATTAATCAGTACCCAAGAAGTAGCTCTTGGTTTAAAAATGAAATATTCATTTTTTTCGTGTTTTCTCCTCTTTTAAACTGTTCAATTAAGTGTTTTTTTTTCATAATTTATTCCCTACAAAAAACCTTCCGTAAAAGGAAAAAAGTTTATGGCAGAATGACAGAGAGAAATACCCATTTTTTTATACATACATAGATTTATTTATTAAAGGTAAATGGAGCAAATTGGCTATTTCTGACAATTTATTGAAGTGTGTATCAAACTGGTAGCCCTTCGCATTAATCAGTACCCAAGAAGTAGTTCTTGGTTTAAAAATTAAAAATAATTTTTTCGTGTTTTCTACTCTTTTAAACCGTTTAATTAAGTATTTTTTTCATCATTTATTCTCTACAAAAAACCTTACGTAAAAGGAAAAAATTGTACGACGGAATGACAGAGAGAAATACCCATTTTTTTATACATACATAGATTTATTTATTAAAGGTAAATGGAGCAAATTGGCTATTTCCGGCAATTTATTGAAGTGTGTATCAAACTGGTAGCCCTTGGCATTAATCAGTACCCACGAAGTAGCTCTTGGTTTAAAAATGAAATATTCATTTTTTTCGTCTTTTCTCCTCTTTTAAACTGTTCAATTAAGTGTTTTTTTTCATAATTTATTCCCTACAAAAAACCTTCCGTAAAAGGAAAAAAGTTTATGGCAGAATAACAGACAGAAATACCCATTTTTTTATATATACATTTATTTATTAAAGGTAAATGGAGCAAATTGGCTATTTCTGGCAATTTATTGAAGTGTGTATCAAACTGGTAGCCCTTCGCATTAATCAGTACCCAAGAAGTAGCTCTTGGTTTAAAAATGAAATATTCATTTTTTTCGTCTTTTCTCCTCTTTTAAACTGTTCAATTAAGTGTTTTTTTTCATAATTTTTTTTCTACAAAAAACCTTACGTAAAAGAAAAAAAAATGTACGACGGAATGACGGACAGAAATACCCATTTTTTTAAATATATATAGATTTATTTATTAAAGGTAAATGGAGCAAATTGGCTATTTCTGGCAATTTATTGAAGTGTGTATCAACCTGGTAGCCCTTCGCATTAATCAGTACCCAAGAAGTAGTTCTTGGTTTCAAAAAGGTTGCTGACCCCCGATGATGCCCATGTGGTTCTGTCAGGTAACCCCCCCCCCCCCCCCCCCCCCCCACGCCACCAACTCCTCCGCCCTGTCGCAAATATGAGCTGTCGCGACCCCTGTGATCAACCCGATCATGCCACCCCCCTCCCCCTTTAAACACCACCTTATCAGGCTCTTATCGCCAGGCGCCGTTCACCTTATCTAAGGTAAATACAATAAGGGGCTCATTAGTTCTCATGGCTACTTGGCAGCCATGTTTACTCAGCAATATGAGCGTGTGGGGTCAGCGGCGTGCACGTCGGCGGGTGAAATGCTGCTTCCAGTGGAGCAATAATAGAATAAAAGTACCTAAACGAGCCCTTGTGACTTTCCCTTCTCCGCCTCAACGCGGGATGGCTCGGTGGCAGTCTGCCAAAACCACTATCACGTAATGAATCTGCATCCATCATCCGCTTATGGCGGGAGTATTGAGTCAGGACGTCTCCGGGTCCCGCCTCGCAGTTGGGCGCGGGCGGCCCCGGGTTCACCCGACAATGGTTTCGCACGTTGAACCGGAGGTGAGAAGTCAGTCCCTGGTCTCGCAAGAACCGGCGGCGTTGTTCAAAAACTCAACTTAAGCTACATCGAGTTTTTTTTTTTTTTTTCCCTTCTTAATAAAAGTGCAAAGTGGAGGCCGCCTTTCCTTTCTTTATGTGCATTGTTGGTCGCTGTCATCGCCCTCCAAAATAAAGTGCTTGAATTAGAATATATTTTACTGGAAGGACCGGGTCAAGAGAGCGGAAGTTCGACCCCGGATTAAACCTGGACCTCAGTCGGCCTGCAGAAAGTTGGAATGAGTCGAATCAGACTGTGTGTGTGTGTGTTTAAGTGTGGTAATAATGTGTGTACTTGTAATGGGCGACATTGTCATGACTAGGACTTGGATTGTTTTCCCGAGATGCAAAGCGATTCGATCGGAAAACAGTCGAAGGGACAAACATTTTTTAATTTGAAATCAACACAGGAACAAACAAAAGGCGCTCACAAGGAGGTACAAAAACTTGGCTGTGAAAACAAAACTTGCACTAAGGCAAAACTATGGACATAAACTAAAACTTGCACAATGGCAGAACGATAATGGGTTAAATGGGTTGTACTTGTATAGCGCTTTTCTACCTTCAAGGTACTCAAAGCGCTTTGACACTACTTCCACATTTACCCATTCACACACACATTCACACACTGATGGAGGGAGCTGCCATGCAAGGCGCCAACCAGCACCCATCAGGAGCAAGGGTGAAGTGTCTTGCTCAGGACACAACGGACGTGACGAGGTTGGTACTAGGTGGGAATTGAACCAGGGACCCTCGGGTTGTGCACGGCCACTCATCCACTGCGCCACGCCGTCCCTACATGAAAACTTATATGGGTAATCATATATGGTAAAAAAAACATGCACTGAGACCGCACTAAGTAAACCTTAAACTGAAAGGTACAATGTATAAGTAAAATAAAAAATACCGTCCACAATTTACGAATAAAAACGGCAAAGTGTAGCTAACACAAAACAAATGCTGTACATATTTACATACACACCCAATGTCTTATTTGCCCATTTCCATCTTGAGAATTTCCGATTTCACCAATCTTGCAGCCACCTCAAACTTGTCGACGGCCTCGTTACAGTTTTTGCTGATGAGGCGCTTGTGCCTCGCCTGGTGGAGCTTCAAGAACTCGTTCAAAGGCAGCTCCTCTACTTTCTTCTTCAGGGCCAAGAAGTGACACGAGAGTGAATGCGATTTGTGCTCTTTCTGTGGGTCATTGTCCGGCTCCCAGCCCTCCAACTCCTTGAGGCAGAAGAAACACGTGGCAGCATCTGGGCTGTTGTCGACAGGCGTGTAAATGAAGCCAGCCTTTGCCATGTTTTCCGGTGTGCAGGCGCAGTCTTCGTCAAATGGCCACCCTTCAAAAGTTTTTAACCTATTCTCGCAAAAGTACATCTTAAATGTATCACTTTCGTTAAAAAGCTCCATTTGCGGATAAAAGTTGTAAAAATGGCAAAAAAAAACAAAACGATGAACAACAATCAATCAATCAATCAATCAATCAATGTTTATTTATATAGCCCCAAATCACAAATGTCTCAAAGGACTGCACAAATCATTACGACTACAACATCCTCGGAAGAACCCACAAAAGGGCAAGGAAAACTCACACCCAGTGGGCAGGGAGAATTCACATCCAGTGGGACGCCAGTGACAATGCTGACTATGAGAAACCTTGGAGAGGACCTCAGATGTGGGCAACCCCCCCCCTCTAGGGGACCGAAAGCAATGGATGTCGAGTGGGTCTAACATGATACTGTGAAAGTTCAATCCATAGTGGCTCCAACACAGCCACTATTTGTTTTTAAGAAGGGTCTTGAAAGTAGTCAAAGAAGGGGCCCGTCTCACATGGAGAGGGAGATGGTTCCAGAGTTTGGGACCCGCAACAGAGAAGGCTCTGTCCCCTCTGAGCTTGCGCTCTGATTTGGGTACGTCCAGGGTCAGCTGACCTGAGGGAGCGGGTGGGGGCATAGAGGTGGAGCAGCTCAGAGAGGTAAGGTGGGGCAAGACCACGTAAGGATTTAAAAACGAGTAAGATCATTTGAAAATGGACTCTAAAAGACAAAGAATGTGGGATTTACAACATTAAGTATGAAGGATAAAACACTGAATATTGACAACATGACTGTCAACATGTCCTGGGTATGACGTTAAACTGCATCCAGGCATGAGATGGCAGGTTGTGTGTGGAGTTAGTGAGTCCCAACTAACGTCTATAAAATGCACACAAAGAACGGTTTGCACCTTCTCTTGTGACTGGAGGGTGGTCAGCGCCATAAAGCTGAGCGGGTCCCTGAGTAAATGGGGCGTGGACAACCAACAGGGCAAACTAAGTTCAACAGCCCAGTAAGGCAATTAGTCTAGGAGAAGGATCTCTGATATAAAATAGCCCTTCCAACCCGCACCAAGCCAGCGTGGAAGGTGTAGGCTAATAACCAGCATGAAAAGTACGCCAAATGGCAGAAACATGCTGAGGCTTTCGTCCAGCAGTGGACTGACAACGGCTGATGATGATGATGACTGTCAGCACCCCTCTCCATCCACATATTTTACAATCAAAATGCGACAAAAATGCAACAAAAACAGCGAAATCTGAACGCAAAAGGCAAAAAAAACAACAAAAAACCAAAAACGATCTGACATATGTGATATATCATCAAGCTGTACAACTTTCTTGTAAAAAATCTCCCCACGTCTGTACCTGACACCCGCATTTCAGGCTCTGGAAACACTCAGTGGAAACGCTCCCCACCCACACTGCTTGGTGCCTCCTTAGATTTACTCGTAACTAGTTAGATTACCACAGTAACTATTTAGATTACCATAGTCACTATTGTGTCAAGCAAAAACACAGATTCCAACCATTGAAATACTTTGGTATAGTTCAAGACTTATCTCGGGTTGCATCTTAAATATCTAAAAAAATAATTTGGGAATGTCCGGCGGGTCAAATCAAAAGACTTAACGTGTTGACTTTAAGTTGCCCACGTCTGCTCTAAATAATCATTGTGCTAATGTTACCTTCTGGTGTGGCGTTGTCCAGAGTCGAGACCCAGGATGGACCGCTCGTCGGGACCCAGGATGGACCGCTCGCCTGTATCGGTTGGGGACATCTCTACGCTGCTGATCCGCTTGAGATGGTTTCCTGTGAACTGAACTCTCGCGGCTGTCTTGGAGCCACTATGGATTGAACTTTCACAGTATCATGTTAGACCCGCTCGACATCCATTGCTTTCGGTCCCCTAGAGGGGGGGGGGTTGCCCACATCTGAGGTCCTCTCCAAGGTTTCTCATAGTCAGCATTGTCACTGGCGTCCCACTGGATGTGAATTCTCCCTGCCCACTGGGTGTGAGTTTTCCTTGCCCTTTTGTGGGTTCTTCCGAGGATGTTGTAGTCGTGATGATTTGTGCAGTCCTTTGAGACATTTGTGATTTGGGGCTATATAAATAAACATTGATTGATTGATTGATTGATTGATTGTCAAGATGCAGAAACAGGAGACGGTTGTGCAGGTAATATCATTCATTACCAGAACCCAAAGAGCTAGTGCAGCCAGGGAGTGCACAAAAGCTAACGCCTCTTGCACAAAAGTCAAGCGATGATCCAGCCCTCCGTTCGAAGGACAAGAGCTGGCGTATAAATCATCCGGACTGGCAAGCAGGAACAGGTGTGCCGTGATTGCCAAACAGGGACAGGTGCGGATGCCAGCACCCAGACAAAACAAAAAGGGAAATTGAAACCAAAATAAGAGCGCTGAACAGGAAATAACCAAACTTGTCGTTTAAGGCAAGCTATGTTTGATAGCGGTTTTTAGCTTACTGTCTTTTGTTCCCTGCTTCCAGTTTGTTTTCTAAGTAAAAGTATGACTTCTGTTTTCCATGCTAAAGTTCCTTTTTGTTTTCTAGCTCCCATGCTAGCTCTCTTAGTTTGTTATCCGCCCACGTGCGTGCTTTTTGTTTGTACCCTTTGTTTGGTTTTGTTCTAGTATTTTATATTTAAACCAGGGACGGCGTGGCGCCGTATGAGAGTGGCCGTGCGCAACCCGAGGGTCCCTGGTTCAATTCCCACCTAGTACCAACCTCGTCACGTCCGTTGTGTCCTGAGCAAGACACTTCACCCTTGCTCCTGATGGGTGCTGGTTGGCGCCTTGCATGGCAGCTCCCTCCATCAGTGTGTGAATGTGTGTGTGAATGTGGAAGTAGTGTCAAAGCGCTTTGAGTACCTTGAAGGTAGAAAAGCGCTATACAAGTACAACCCATTTATTATAAAAAGCACTTTTTGTTGTTGTTTGGAAACTTCACCGTTCAAGTTAGGTCAGCGGGTGGTATGGGTGGCGTCCGCCCCTGCTTTTTTTGCCGAGTGTGTCGCCTACAATCCTCCAGTGATAATGATACCGCAATGTAATTCATTTGGCGTGATCTTTAGCACGCTGTGTTGCGTTTGACGACACGGCTCGGGTGTTTCATCAGCATGCACTATTGTTGGAGAATTAATATCTCCGTCGCGGGTCAAATTTATTGCACACCATTGCAAGTGTGTGTGTGTTGTTTTAAGGTGTGGGTGAGGGGGGCGGGTGGTCCACAGTAACTTAACAGTTAGTTTTAATTGAACTATCGCAGCCCATCATTACCGTATGCTGTCATTATTGTAAAGTGAGCAGTACGGCAGATACTTCATGGCTCCATAACACCCTTCCCACCCCCCCCGGGCCCCCCGCCTTACAGCAGTCCCCGCACGCCCCCCCCCTCCCCAGCCCCCCACCCCATCATTACACTGTGGCATCTATCTGATGGCAGCTTAATTAGGGCTGTACAGCACATTAAGCAAGGGGAGTAGCCACGTTCAAATATTCATAAGCTTGAGTATATTTATGATCTCTTGTCATAATCCCTTATTGTATGACCTCAACATGCCCCCCCCCCCCACCACCACACTTCCTCTTTGCCCTCCTTCCGCTGCATGGCGCCCTCCGTCACAGAATGCCAGGAAGTGGCGCTGAGTTTCCAACAGACATCCCTGAGCGCCAGATAAGATGTTCGACACCTTCGCACACCAAGTTTTTGGTTTTGTCGTGAGACCGCCGGCTTGTTTTGTCTGGCTGATACGTGCACACCCGTGCCGGCCCCTCTCACGGGCGGGCTCGGATTTCGCCTCCGTCCCCTTGGCCGGGGCTACTCAGTGGCAAGGATGCAGCCTTGAGTGGCTGCCAATGGCACTTCACCCGTACCTACGCTGACACAAGAGAAGTCATCGAGGGCTCTTCACTTGGTGCACTTTTTCCTGGGGTGGAACCACGAGGGCCATGTTTGTTTAAAAGACAAGAACTCATCCTTAGCGAGCACTCGCCCTTCTCACTCCTCAGTGGGTAAGAGTTTTTCTTGTGTCCTCCACGCTCGGGTGAGTGCGGTCGAGGCCACCAGTCGTTTAAAGTTCCTCGAAAAGGTTCATTGTGTCTTCTTATTCTTATACTCTTTCAAATGTTTTTGCAATGGAGTTTTTACCTGACATGTTTGGACTGTCATCTGCAGTCTTCTTCAGAAGGGTCACCTGACCAGATGTTCTCGTAGGCGTGGTCAACCAGGCAGACCTGGAAAGTCTACCTGGCTCGTCCCGATTGATGGTTTCTGTGGGCCGCTTCCTTTATTTGATTTTTTTACGTTCTGTGCCGATGATTTTGCCGTTGTCCCGGTCCATGATTTGGTAATATTTTGCAATGATATGATTTGGCTGGTTTTAAGATTTCCTGTCCGGATTTTTGTTTTAGGCTTCTTGTAAACCTTCCAGTTGTCTCTATTTATAAATGGTTGATATATATAGGCTAGTAAGTATTTTTATTCATATACTCTTTGAAATGTTCTTGTAATTAGACATCATTTTCGGTATATTTAGATGGAATCTTTACCTACCATGTTCGGACTGTCATCTGCAGTCTTCTTCTTGGTTATTAATTTTGCAATGATCTGAAATGGCTGGTTTTCAGATTTTCTGTTCAGATTTTTGTTTTAGACTTCTTGTAAACCTTCAACTCATCTCAATTTATAAATGGTTGATTTATATAGACTAGTAAGTCTTCTTATTCATATACTCGTTCAAATTTACGGTATATTTAGATGGAATCTTTACCTGACATGTTTGGACTGTCATCTGCAGTCTTCTTCAGAAGGGTCACCTGACCAGCTGTTCTTATAGGCGTGGTCAACCAGGCAGACCTGGCAAGTCTACCTGGCTCGTTCCGATTGATGGTTTCCTTGGGCCGCTTCCTTTGTTTGAATTTATTACGTTCTGTGCCGATGATTTTGCCGTTGTCCCGGTCCATGATGTGGTTATGTATTTTGCAATGATCTGATTTGGCTGGTTTTAAGATTTCCTGTTCGGATTTTTGTTTTAGGCTTCTTGTAAACCTTCAACTCATCTCAATGTATAAATGGTTGATTTATATAGACTAGTAAGTCTTCCTATTCATATACTCGTTCAAATTTACGGTATATTTAGATGGAATCTTTACCTGACATGTTTGGACTGTCATCTGCAGTCTTCTTCAGAAGGGTCACCTGACCAGCTGTTCTTGTAGGCGGGGTCAACCAGGCAGACCTGGCAAGTCTACCTGGCTCATCCCGATTGATGGTTTCTGTGGGCCGCTTCCTTTGTTTGAATGTGTTACGTTCTGTGCCGATGATTTTGCCGTTGTCCCGGTCCATGATGTGGTAATATTTTGCAATGATATGATTTGGCTGGTTTTAAGATTTCCTGTCCGGATTTTTGTTTTAGGCTTCTTGTAAACCTTCCAGTTGTCTCTATTTATAAATGGTTGATATATAAAGGCTAGTAAGTCTTTTTATTCATATACTCTTTGAAATGTTCTTGTAATTAGACATTATTTTCGGTATATTTAGATGGAATCTTTACCTACCATGTTCGGACTGTCATCTGCAGTCTTCTTCTTGGTTATTAATTTTTCAATGATCTGAAATGGCTGGTTTTCAGATTTCCTGTTCGGATTTTTGTTTTAGACTTCTTGTAAACCTTCAACTCATCTCAATTTATAAATGGTTGAATTATATAGACTAGTAAGTCTTCTTATTCATATACTCGTTCAAATTTACGGTATATTTAGATGGAATCTTTACCTGACATGTTTGGACTGTCATCTGCAGTCTTCTTCAGAAGGGTCACCTGACCAGCTGTTCTTGTAGGCGTGGTCAACCAAGCAGACCTGGCAAGTCTACCTGGCTCGTCCCGATTGATGGTTTCTGTGGGCCGCTTCCTTTGTTTGAATTTATTACGTTCTGTGCCGATGATTTTGCCGTTGTCCCGGTCCATGATGTGGTAATATTTTGCAATGATCTGATTTGGCTGGTTTTAAGATTTCCTGTCCGGATTTTTGTTTTAGGCTTCTTGTAAACCTTCCAGTTGTCTCTATTTATAAATGGTTGATATATATAGGCTAGTAAGTCTTTTTATTCATATACTCTTTGAAATTTTCTTGTAATTAGACATTATTTTCGGTATATTTAGATGGAATCTTTACCTACCATGTTCGGACTGTCATCTGCAGTCTTCTTCTTGGTTATTAATTTTGCAATGATCTGAAATGGCTGGTTTTCAGATTTCCTGTTCGGATTTTTGTTTTAGACTTCTTGTAAACCTTCAACTCATCTCAATGTATAAATGGTTGATTTATATAGACTAGTAAGTCTTCCTATTCATATACTCGTTCAAATGTACGGAATATTTAGATGGAATCTTTACCTGACATGTTTGGACTGTCATCTGCAGTCTTCTTCAGAAGGGTCACCTGACCAGCTGTTCTTATAGGCGTGGTCAACCAGGCAGACCTGGCAAGTCTACCTGGCTCATCCCGATTGATGGTTTCCTTGGGCCGCTTCCTTTATTTGAATTTATTACGTTCTGTGCCGATGATTTTGCCGTTGTCCCGGTCCATGATGTGGTTATGTATTTTGCAATGATCTGGTTTGGTTGGTTTTAAGATTTCCTGTTCGGATTTTTGTTTTAGGCTTCTTGTAAACCTTCCAGTTGTCTCTATTTATAAATGGTTGATATATATAGGCTAGTAAGTCTTTTTATTCATATACTCTTTGAAATGTTCTTGTAATTAGACACCATTTTCGGTATATTTAGATGGAATCTTTACCTACCATGTTCGGACTGTCATCTGCAGTCTTCTTCTTGGTTATTAATTTTGCAATGATCTGAAATGGCTGGTTTTCAGATTTCCTGTTGGGATTTTTGTTTTAGACTTCTTGTAAACCTTCAACTCATCTCAATGTATAAATGGTTGAATTATATAGACTAGTAAGTCTTCTTATTCATATACTCGTTCAAATTTACGGTATATTTAGATGGAATCTTTACCTGACATGTTTGGACTGTCATCTGCAGTCTTCTTCAGAAGGGTCACCTGACCAGCTGTTCTTATAAGCGTGGTCATCCAGGCAGACCTGGCAAGTCTACCTGGCTCGTCCCGATTGATGGTTTCCTTGGGCCGCTTCCTTTATTTGAATTTTTTACGTTCTGTGCCGATGATTTTGCCGTTGTCCCGGTCCATGATGTGGTTATGTATTTTGCAATGATCTGATTTGGCTGGTTTTAAAATTTCCTGTTCGGATTTTTGTTTTAGGCTTCTTGTAAACCTTCCAGTTGTCTCTATTTATAAATGGTTGATATATATAGGCTAGTAAGTCTTTTTATTCATATACTCTTTGAAATTTTCTTGTAATTAGACATCATTTTCGGTATATTTAGATGGAATCTTTACCTACCATGTTCGGACTGTCATCTGCAGTCTTCTTCTTGGTTATTAATTTTGCAATGTTCTGATATGGCTGGTTTTCAGATTTCCTGTTGGGATTTTTGTTTTAGGCTTCTTGTAAACCTTCAACTCATCTCAATGTATAAATGGTTGATTTATATAGACTAATAAGTCTTCCTATTTATATACTCGTTCAAATTTACGGTATATTTAGATGGAATCTTTACCTGACATGTTTGGACTGTCATCTGCAGTCTTCTTCAGAAGGGTCACCTGACCAGCTGTTCTTATAAGCGTGGTCAACCAGGCAGACCTGGCAAGTCTACCTGGCTCATCCCGATTGATGGTTTCTGTGGGCCGCTTCCTTTGTTTGAATTTATTACGTTCTGTGCCGATGATTTTGCCGTTGTCCCGGTCCATGATGTGGTTATGTATTTTGCAATGATCTGATTTGGCTGGTTTTCAGATTTCCTGTTCGGATTTTTGTTTTAGGCTTCTTGTAAACCTTCAACTCATCTCAATGTATAAATGGTTGATTTATATAGACCAGTAAGTCTTCCTATTCATATACTCGTTCAAATTTACGGTATATTTAGATGGAATCTTTACCTGACATGTTTGGACTGTCATCTGCAGTCTTCTTCAGAAAAATTCAGAAAATCATTTTAAAAAAGTGGAATAAGGTGAAATCTAATGAGAAAAAGTTTCAATGTTGACACAAAACTGCCATGCAGGCAGTTTTTTTTTCCTTTTGACTATAAAAAAAGGACAACAAAAATTTGTTATAATGAATTATTACTTCAAAATTATCACTTTAAAATGTTTTATGTGGAAAAAATATTGCATATGTTGTGTGGTTGCCATATAAAAACATCAACGTTTTGACAAAAGAGCATAAAACAAACAAAATAATAGTTCAAACTTAAAATTGACAGATATATCGGAAGTCGAGCTTGAAATTTAAGTGATAAAATAAAAAATAAAATATAAAATAAAAATGCATCTCTTTATGAGTGGAGAACCTTTCGGATCTCAAATATATTTAGTAGGATTTTATTTAAGTTTTCACTGTGTTTACTCAAAAATATTAAATAATTAAAGTCAATGGTGTCCTGAATTAGTGATCTTTGAGGGCTTTAATTGCTAAATAAAGGAACTCTCCTGAATAAATCAATAAAGTACTATCAAATCTATCCATCTATCTATCTATCTATCTATCTATCTATCTATCTATCTATCTATCTATCTATCTATCTATCTATCTATCTATCTATCTATCTATCTATCTATCTATCTATCTATCCATCTAAATACTGCATATTTCACTTTTATTATAAAAAACAAAGTGTTCTTTGACAGAAAAGGCATAAAACATTATTTGTTTTACTTTATATCAACCTCATATTGATATAGAGATTTACTGTAAGCATTAAATAAAAAATAATATTAATAATTTGACTTATCCATCCATCCATTTACTACCGCCTATTCCCTTTCGGGGTCGTGGGAGGTGCTGGCGCCTATCTCAGCTACAATCGGGCGGAAGGCGGGGTAAATGGTAAATGGGTTATACTTGTATAGCGCTTTTCTACCTTCAAGGTACTCAAAGCGCTTTGACACTACTTCCACATTCACACATTCACACACACATTCACACACTGATGGAGGGAGCTGCCATGCAAGCCCTAACCACGAACCATCAGGAGCAAGGGTGAAGTGTCTCGCTCATATCATATTTGTTTTTATATTGTTTTTATTGGTTTTATTTTTATTCATTTTTTGTTTTATTCAGTCATTGGTGGAGCATAATATTGTTTTTAACATGGCTGTGCAGCACTTTGGAAACGTTATTGTTGTTTAAATGTGCTATATAAATAAAGTGGATTGGATTGATTGGATCAAGGACACAACAGACGTGACGAGGTTGGTAGAAGGTGGGGATTGAACCAGGAACCCTCAGGTTGCTGGCACTGCCACTCTCCCAACCGCGCCACGCCGTCCCAGGGTACACCCTGGACAAGTCGCCACCTCCTCGCAGGGCCAACACAGATAGACAAACAACAACATTCACACTCACATTCACACATACAATAAAGTAAATAGCGGAAAATAACTCAACAAAACCTTTCATGACTTATTTTTAACATTTTAGTGACTGAGACCCTCTATGCTCCCCAGGAGCCCTAAGGATAATAAATAAATAAATGGGTTGTACTTGTATAGCGCTTTTCTACCTTCAAGGTACTCAAAGCGCTTTGACACTACTTCCACATTCACCCATTCACACACTGATGGAGGGAGCTGCCATGCAAGGCGCCAACCAGCAACAATCAGGAGCAAGGGTGAAGTGTCTTGCTCAGGACACAACAGACGTGACGAGGTTGGTACTAGGTGGGGATTGAACCAGGAACCCTCAGGTTGCTGGCACTGCCATTCTCCTAACTGCGCCACGCCGTCCCAGGGTACACCCTGGACAAGTCGCCACCTCCTCGCAGGGCCAACACAGATAGACAAACAACAACATTCACACTCACATTCACACATACAATAAAGTAAATAGCGGAAAATAACTCAACAAAACCTTTCATGACTTATTTTTAACATTTTAGTGACTGACACCCTCTATGCTCCCCAGGAGCCCTAAGGATAATAAATAAATAAATGGGTTGTACTTGTATAGCGCTTTTCTACCTTCAAGGTACTCAAAGCGCTTTGACACTACTTCCACATTCACCCATTCACACACTGATGGAGGGAGCTGCCATGCAAGGCGCCAACCAGCAACAATCAGGAGCAAGGGTGAAGTGTCTTGCTCAGGACACAACAGACGTGACGAGGTTGGTACTAGGTGGGGATTGAACCAGGAACCCTCAGGTTGCTGGCACTGCCATTCTCCTAACTGCGCCACGCCGTCCCAGGGTACACCCTGGACAAGTCGCCACCTCCTCGCAGGGCCAACACAGATAGACAAACAACAACATTCACACTCACATTCACACATACAATAAAGTAAATAGTGTAAAATAACTCAACAAAACTTTACTAAAACCTTTCATGACTTATTTTTAACATTTTAGTGACTGAGACCCTCTATGCTCCCCAGGAGCCCTAAGGATGAAAAAAAATATATATATTTTGTTATGGTTTGAAAATGAAAAATATCAAAATGGCCCCCGCATGCTTACATTCTTCTGTGGAAAAAGTTTGGACACCCCTGATCTAAATATACCGAAAAAAATGCCCGATTGCCAGAAAATTTGAAAGAGCACTGGTTTTTTGGTTGGCGAGTGCATGGTGGTCTTGATGTAGTTCCTGCAGAAAACTGCCAGATTACACATCCTGAAGGTCTGCGAGGTTGCTGACTTCTGACCGTGTCACATAATGTTGCACCGATTGAGCTCGTTACCTCCACTTCTTAGCATATTTGCCGCGTTTGGGCTTCAGCGCAACAATCGTCGGCCTCGCCACCTTTCTGAGAGTTCACGGTCCCGCCCACATGTTCCAGCTCAGCTTGGCGTTCACCGCTGAGGAGTGGCGCCGATCTAAATGCGCTAATAATGGCCAATTGTTGCCCTGCTGACTAGTGCGTAGGACGCTGAGATGGCGCGCTGGTTGCAGCGTGTGTGGACACGACGGGCCTCTGGCCAGGTGGTCAGTGTTAGGTCGTGCGGTTATTGATTGTCTTACTTTCACCGACAAACATCCTCCCACCTGATACGCCCGATGCGGACCTCTTGCAGTGGCTGAGGATCTAATTGCATCATCTAGTGATGGTTAGCTTGTACCTGAATGTGTCTCCGTGCAGTGCAGGAAAATAAATCCAAATGCACCGCCTGCAAAATTGTATTAGCGCACCCCCGCTTTGGAACAAGGTTCTGGTATCCAGCGGGGGCTGCCAAGGTGTCGTCTCGCTGGCTGTTCCGGCCTCTCCAAGTGTCAGACACACTCTGGGGCCGTCATATCCCCGTTTCACTCCTCTTCTTTGGCCACAAACATATTTATCATCCTCTCGCCGCCATCAAGGGCGAGCGCGGCATCCAGCGCGGCGAGCTCCGCGCGGCCTGTCACTCGCCATTTACCTTCCAGCCACTCAGCGGACACGTGGATGCACTGCGACGTGCAAAGTCAACGTCAACCTGGATGCTCACACGCACCCACGCACGCACACACGCACCACAAAGGTGCAACTCTGATTCAGCGTCAATCTGCTTTTTCTTTTTCTTTTTTTTCCTCTCCTGCGAGTCACATTTGCTCTCATTTCATCACGTCGCTCGCTGCGGACCGGAGTTGCTTCATTGTGTCTCGACTGCAAGCAGCACACACCAGGTTTTCCTAATCCAGGGGTCGGCAATAAAAAACGTTGAAAGAGCCGTGTTGGACCAAAAATACAAAAAACAAATATGTCTGGAGTCCTATATAAGTGTTATAATGAAGACAACGCATGAATTATATAAGCCTACTATCAAAATGACTTTAATAGTCTTATATAAGTGTTATAATGAAGACAACACATGATGTAAGTGTCTATATTAGCTATATTAGCCTACTATCAAAATGACTTTAATAGTCTTATATAAGTGTTATAATGAAGACAACACATGATGTAAGTGTCTATATTAGCTATATTAGCCTACTATCAAAATGACTAACGGTCTTGTATGAGTCTTATAATGAAGGCAACACATGACGTAAGTGTCTATATTAGTTATAGTAGCCTCCTATCAAAATGTCTTTAAAAGTCTTATGTAAGTCTTATAATGAAGACAACACATGACATAAGTGTCTATATTAGCTATAATAGCCTACTATCAAAATGGCTATGTGTCGCAGGCTGAAGCATATCTTCGTTGGCACAAATATTGAAATGTAATATTTATTCTACACATTCTTACAACATTAGACAACATTAGTAAATTGAAGGCTTCTCGGAAGGTGAGATAACTCCTGGAAATGACTGGCTTCTCATGGCCAAAGGTATAAATGTATAAATGTCCAAGTTAAAGGAAACGGCAGGCTGTCTTGTTTTTAATAGATTTATAACAATATTTGGCAAGTTAGGTAATGTTTGCTGTGGTCTGGAACAACTATCTGAAATGCAGGCACTATTACATACAGACAATGTGTCATGAGAAATGCAAATACAAATTGTATACAAAGAGGATGAAAGTAAAGGATATTAAATGAGCTCAAAAATACCAACAAAGGAGGCATAATAATGCAATATGTACATGCAGCTCGCCTAAATAGCATGTTAGCATCGATTAGCTTGCAGTTATGCACGGCATGAAACTTTTGGTGGACAAAATGAGACAATAAAGGAGAGTGGAAGATTTTACATTGATGGTTTCCTCGGGCTGCTTCCTTTGTTTGAATGTGTTACTTCCTGCGCCGATGATCTTGCCGCTGTCCCGGTCCATGATGGGATTATATATTTGGCAATGATCTGATAAGATTTCCTGTTGGGATTTTTGTTTTAGGCTTCTTGTAAAAAGGCTAGTAAGGTAAGGTTTTGTACCTGACTAGTTTCTGCAGCCTTCATCAGAGGTGATTGATTGATTGATTGACTGATTGATTGAAAGTTTTATTAGTAGATAGCACAGTACAGTAAGTATTCCTTACAATTGACCAATAGATGGTAGTTTTTCAACTTGTTTTAATGGAGGTCCACGTTAATCAATTCATGGTAAAGGTGTCACGTGATGTTAACGTGACGTCGCCTGTGATGTGTTATTTGGACAAACTGTTGCGTCACAGTCCGCACTACGGTGAGTTCAGGAAGCGCCGAAATGAGTAGGACAAAAGGATGTTCACCAATTAATGTCATCAGTGAAACATACACACAATCATATAAAACTGGTAGTTCTCACCATTGGGAAGGTTTGTTTCGTGTTTGTCCTCAAACAAAAAATATAGTAAAACAGATAAATAATTCCCCCCCACCCCATTCCACTCGGGCGCCACTAAATACATACTTGCCAACCCTCTCGGATTTTTCGGGAGACTCTCGAAATTCAGCGCCTCTCTCGAAAACCTCCCGGGACAAATTTTCACCCGAAAATCTCCCGAAATTCAGGCAGAGCTGGAGGCCACGCCCCCTCCAGCTCCATGCGGACCTGAGTGAGGACAGCCTGTTTTCACGTCCGCTTTCCCACAATATGAACAGAGTGCCTGCCCGATGACGTTATAACTGTAGAATAATCGGGGGCGAGTTCCTGGTTTCTTATGTGGGTTTGTTGTTAGCCAGTTTCATTAACGTCCTCCCAGCACGGTAACAACACACAACAACAGCAGTCACGTTTTTTTGTCTACCGTGTTGGATGTGGTTGTCTTTTTATTTCCTAGTCAGATATCGTTGGATTTGGTTGTCTTTTTATTTCCTAGTCAGATTTTAGAACAGCTAAAGTGTGAGCCTTTTTACATAGACCTTGAGTTTGGAATGTCGGAATGAAGCCATTGTATCTAGATTGATCTCCCAAGGCGCTTTGGTAATAAAATACAAAAATGAGCAACCTCTGTCTCTGATTGATTTAAAACCAGCTTATGTGTCATCAAACAATCTGGGGGTGTTGACCGAAGGAGATAAGGGGTCAAAACGCAACAACCGTAAAGCAGTTCGTCTGCCGTAAACAGCAATGTTGTGACACTCTTAAACAGGACAATACTGACATCTACAGTGCATGCAGATGTGACAAGAACATCTACGGCTTTTAAAGCAGTGGTTCTCAACCTTTTTTCAGAGATGTGAACTTTTTTTTAATTCAAGTAACCCCTAATCAGAGCAAAGCATTTTTGTTTAAAAAAAAAATAAAATAAAGAAGTAAAATACAGCACTATGTCATCAATTTCTGATTTATTAAATTGTATAACAGTGCAAAATATTGCTCTTTTTTAGTGGGTTTTTTTTAACTATTTGGAAAAAAAGATATAAAAATCACTAAAAACTTGTTTAAAAATAAACAAGTGATTTAATTTTAAATAGAGATGTCTACACATACTGCGATGAGGTGGCTATTGGTCCAGGGTGTACCCCGCCTTCCGCCCGATTGTAGCTGAGATATGCACCAGCGCCCCCAAAGGGAATAAGCGGTAGGAAATGGATGGATGGATAGCTGTAAATATACTCCTCCTCTCTTAACCACGCCCCCACCTCCTGAAATCGGAGGTCTCAAGGTTGGCAACAATGACTAAAGAGCAGCGTGCGGCTCGAGCGCCGCGTGTTGCTGACCGCCCCCGTCCTAATCTGATGTTGATGTTTCACGTGAGGGAAGCCACCCACTAAAAACCGAAGGCCCCGTCTTGGTGGAATGGCCGTCAGTCTGCTTGCAGGCGGGCGTCACGTCCACCTCAGCAGCGTGTCCTCTAATTGTTTGGAAGAGAGCGTCTTCCTACTCTGTTTGCCGTAATGAGAGATAAGTCGTTTCACGCCGACGAGCACCTTTCTCCTGTGTTGTCCACGCCAACACACAAAACACTCTCGCACATCTGTGTGCAACACATCCTCCCCCACTCACGCGGCATCGGGCCTCGGGCCGACTGCGAGCCCGCCGCTCTTATCTCCCGCTCACAGACTCGGCACGACGCCGCAGTCGAGCCACCTGATATCCTCTCAGGTCCGACTTCCTCACCGCCATCTAAATTGTTGTTAATTGAGCATCGCTAATCGGATAGGACGCCGGCTTTTCAAGTGAAATGACCACGGCGGGTGACTGTCGGGCGGTTGACAATTCGTTGCGGGAATCTATGTGCGTAACGACATTAAGTATGGCCGATGTGGCGTGGGTGGCCCTCCCGGCGCCGGCCAGCTCGCCAATTCAACGGCGAAACCAGCCCAGTTTTTTTTTCCTTGCATGCAATAGTTTGTGCACGCTGAAATGTGTCGGCCTCGCTCCAAGTGTGTCGGTGCAGACGCCGTGACGACCACGGTTGCCCAAGAAGCTTGCTAAACACAGTTCACCTTCTTGAGACACTCCAAGAATATCAGAGGGTGCGATGTCGCCTGGCGACTAAACGCCGTCACTTGGGTGCCGTGTCACAACTGTTGAACTCTGCTTCCTGACGGGGGAGAGAAGTAGGCGGAGTCACGGTGTTGCAACGGGAGGAATATCCCAAAAGGAAGCAGCTGCGGGGGCCACGTGCACGCTTGCAGCGCCTCCTGGTTCTGGAAGGATGAGTTCAAATGACTTAATAGAAACATGTTTTCTGCTGGAGTTTGTGGCGTGACTGAACAGAAAGTGGAAACTAGGGTTGTGCTGTATATCGGTGTTATTAATGAATCATATTCGCTACTATACCGCCTCTAAAAGATACCAACGTAACAATCTAAACAAATGCCATTGGTGGATTTACAACAAATATCCACTGTAATGATACCAAGTACAGGTGCCATACCAATGGATCATATCCGGTACTATACCGCCACTAAAAAAGTACCGGTGTCACAATGTAAACAAACGCCATTGGTGGATCTACACCTAACATCCACTGTACATGAGCCATACTAATGAATCATATTCGGTACTATACCGCCTCTAAAAAGTACTGGTGTCACAATTTAAACAAACGCCATTGGTGGATCTACACCTAACATCCACTGTAATGATAACAAATACAGGTGCCATACTAATGAATCATATTCAGTACTATACAGCCCCCAAAAAGTACTGACGTCACAATGTAAACAAACGCCATTGGTGGATCTACACATAACATCCACTGTAATGATACCAAGTACAGGTGCCATACCAAGGGATCATATTCGGTACTATACCGCCACTAAAAAAGTACCGGTGTCACAATGTAAACAAACGCCATTGGTGGATCTACACCTAACATCCACTGTTCATTAGCCATACTAATGAATCATATTCGGTACTATACCGCCTCTAAAATGTACCGGTGTCACAGTCTAAACAAACGCCATTGGTGGATCTACACCTAACATCCACTGTAATGATACCAAGTACATGAGCCATACTAATGAATCTGCATGTTCAAAATAAACTTAAACTCAACTCAACTCATATTCGGTACTATTCCGCCTCTAAAAAAGTACCGGTGTCACAGTCTAAACAAACGCCATTGGTGGATCTACACCTAACATCCACTGTAATGATACCAAGTACAGGAGCCATACTAATGGATCGTATTCGGTACTATACCGCCTTTAAAAAAGTACCGGCGTCACAATGTAAACAAACCCCATTTGTGGATCTACACCTAACATCCACTGTAATGATACCAAATACAGGAGTCATACTAATGAATCATATTCGGTACTATACCGCCTCTAAAAAGACCTGACGTCACAATTTAAACAAACGCCATTGGTGGATCTACACGAAACATCCACTGTAATGATACCAAGTACAGAAGCCATACTAATGAATCATATTCGGTACTATACCGCCTCTAGAAAGTACCGGTGTCACAATGTAAACAAACCCCATTGGTGGTTCTACACCTAACATCCACTGTAATGATACCAATTACAGGAGTCTTACTAATGAATCATATTCGGTACTATACCGCCTCTAAAAAGTACTGATGTCACAATGTAAACAAACCCCATTGGTGGTTCTACACCTAGCATCCACTGTAATGATACCAAGTACAGGAGCCATACTAATGAATCATATTCGGTACCATACCACCTTTAAAAAAGTACCGGCATCACAATGTAAACAAACCCCATTGGTGGATCTACACCTGACATCCACTGTAATGATACCAAGTACATGAGCGTATCTTGTCGATACTACTTAGACTTAGACTCTCCCAAAATATGTGCCGTGTGCACACAAGGCTGAAAGAGTGAAAAAGGTACAACCTTCCTGTCAGACCTAAAGATTGTTACACTTGTCACTTGATCCCCGGGCAGACTTCAAGTCTTTGTCCTTTCTAACGGCTCTTTGACAGCTCGCAGTCCTGTTGGAAGCCAATTTGTAGCAGTGGCCATGCCGGCAGCACGGTGGAATGGTGGAGGTGGACATGTCCAGAGAGAACGTCAAGGCGGTGAAGCCTGGTTGGCTGACTTGTTGGTGTTGGTCACGCCTGGCAGAGGACGAGTCAGAGGAGGAAACCTAAGATCAATTAGCAGGTCGCTACTGTAGAGACAAGGACTTCCGGACTATAAGGCGCACTTTGTTTTTGTTTTTTCTTAAAACTCGACTGTGCGGCTTATAACCCGGTGTGCCTAATGTAAGGAATATGTTTGGTTGAGCTTACTCACCTTGAATCAATTTTATTTGGCGCATAGTGTAATGATAAATGTGACCAGTAGATGGCAGTCACACATAAGAGATAAGTGTAAGCTGCACTGCTTGATGTGCGTCAACATGGGAGTATTATTATTATGGTGTGTGTATAAAGTAGGACATTATCTGGCGTTTTGTTTTGCAATATTATGCAAAAGCAGATGTTCTCACCTTCTAGTACCTGCTGATCTGTATTTGGGATCTGCATAAATCCTGAAAAAGTGCGCGCGTCCACCTTTGTAGTCCGTGCCGACACCATAGTGGATAAGCTTCTTATTGTAATGTGACATTCATCCTCCGATGTTGCCATTTCTAATATAAAGTAGTGTAAAGTTCTTATTTACAACTGTCAGTAAACTCTCCATGAAAGTGCTAAAACATACCGGTGTAGTGAGTCTACATTATTCACCCAAGGAACTTTAGTTATTAAGGTTCCGGTTGGACGGTTTTTCACGGGACACATTTCGGGTGTTGTTGTCTCCGGATGATGAGATGCTGCTCCGTTGAAAGCGCCATTAAAAGCGCTAAAACATACCGGTGTAGTGAGTCTACATTATCCACCCAAGGAACTTTAGTTATTAAGGTTCCGGTTGGACGTTTTTTCACGGGACACATTTTGGGTGTTGTTGTCTCCGGATGAGGAGATGCTGCTCCGTTGAAAGCGCCATAAAAAGCGCTAAAACATACCGGTGTAGTGAGTTTACATTATTCACCCAAGGAACTTTAGTTATTAAGGTTCCGGTTGGATGGTTTTTCACGGAACACATTTCCGGTGTTGCTGTCTCCGGATGAGGAGATGCTGCTCTGTTACTGATTGAAGTGAAGTGAATTATATTTATATAGCGCTTTTCTCTCGTGACTCAAAGCGCTTTTACATTGTGAAACCCAATACTGAAGTTACATTTAAACCGTTGTGGGTGGCACTGGGAGCAGGCGGGTAGAGTGACTAGGATGGCGGAAGTGGGTATCGAACCTGGAACTCTTATGTCGCTGGCACGGCCACTCTACCAACCCGAGCTATACCGCACTGAAGTAAAGTCTGGATGTCATTAAAACAGTTAGCTCCATCTTTTGACACTTCTTCCACTCTCGTCCTTGCACGGTAGACCGCGACAACAGAGATGACGGGGAGAAGACGCTGTCGAAGTGGAGGCACGTAAATAAGACCGCCCACAAAACGGCGCATCCTGAAAAGACTGTCAGAAAGCGATTTGAAGATGATGTGTAAAACATAATCTATGCAACATTTTCAGCAAAGAACCACCATTACATGTTATGTAGACCACAGGGAGGTATTTTACATTTAGAATAAAAATACTAAGTATATTTTGTCTTTCATGCGCCTTATAATCTGGTGCGCCTTACCATGAATTGATGAACGTGGACCCCGACTTAAACAAGTTAAAAAACTTATTGGGGTGTTACCATTTAGTGGTCAATTGTAGGGAATATGTACTGTACTGTGCAATCTACTCATAAAAGTTTTAATCATTCAATCAATGAACTTGACTGGCCGGCACAGAGTCCTGACCTGAACCGGATAGAACACCTTTGGAATGAATTAAAAAGTAGACCGAAACCCAAACGTTTCAATCAATCAAAGCCTTATATTTGGAAAATGATCAAAAATAGACTAGTGCACCTGATAATCCGGTGCGCCTTACCATGAATTGATGAACGTGGACCTCGACTTAAGCAAGTTAAACAATTTATTGGGCTGTTACCATTTAGTGGTCATTTGTAGGGAATATGTACTGTACTGTGCAATCTACTCATAAAACTTTCAATCATTCAATCAATGAACTTGACTGGCCTGCACAGAGTCCTGACCCGAACCGGATAGAACACCTTTGGAATGAATTAAAAAGTAGACCGAAACCCAAATGTTTCAATCAATTAAAGCCTTATATTTGGAAAATGATCAAAAATACACTAGTGCACCTGATAATCCGGTGCGCCTTACCATGAATTGATTAACGTGGACCCCGACTTAAACAAGTAAAAAAACTTATCGGGGTGTTACCATTTAGTGGTCAATTGTAGGGAATATGTACTGTACTGTGCAATCTACTAATAAAAGTTTCAATCATCAATGAACTTGACCGGCCTGCACAGAGTCCTGACCTGAACCGGATAGAACACCTTTGGAATGAATTAAAACATAGAGCGAAACCCTAAAGTTCCAATCAATCAAAGCCTTATATTTGGAAAATGATCAAAAATAGAGCAGTGCACCTGATAATCCGGTGCGCCTTACCATGAATTGATGAACGTGGACCCCGACTTAAACAAGTAAAAAAACGTATTGGGGTGTTAGCATTTAGTGGTCAATTGTAGAGAATATGTACTGTACTGTGCAATCTACTCATATAAATTTTAATCATTCAATCAATGAACTTGACTGGCCTGCACAGAGTCCTGACCTGAACCGGATAGAACACCTTTGGAATGAATTAAAACGTAGACCGAAACCCTAACATTTCAATTAATCAAAGCCTTATATTTGGAAAATGATCAAAAATAGACTAGTGTACCTGATAATCTGGTGCCCCTTACCATGAATTGATTAACGTGGACCCCGACTTAAACAAGTAAAAAAACTTATTGGAGTGTTACCATTTAGTGGTCAATTGTAGAGAATATGTACTGTACTGTGCAATCTACTCATAAAAGTTTCAATCATTCAATCAATGAACTTGACTGGCCTGCACAGAGTCCTGACCTGAACCGGATAGAACACCTTTGGAATGAATTAAAACGTAGACCGAAACCCTAACGTTTCAATTAATCAAAGCCTTATATTTGGAAAATGATCAAAAATAGACTAGTGCACCTGATAATCCGGTGCGCCTTACCATGAATTGATTAACGTGGACCCCGACTTAAACAAGTTAAAAAACTTATTGGGGTGTTACCATTTAGTGGTCAATTGTAGGGAATATGTACTGTACTGTGCAATCTACTCACAAAAGTTTTAATCATTCAATCAATGAACTTGACTGGCCTGCACAGAGTCCTGACCTGAACCGGATAGAACACCTTTGGAATGAATTAAAACGTAGACCGAAACCCTAACGTTTCAATCAATCAAAGCCTTATATTTGGAAAATGATCAAAAATAGACTAGTGCACCTGATAATCCGGTGCGCCTTACCATGAATTGATTAACGTGGACCCCGACTTAAACAAGTTAAAAAACTTATTGGGGTGTTACCATTTAGTGGTCAATTGTAGGGAATATGTACTGTACTGTGCAATCTACTCATAAAAGTTTTAATCATTCAATCAATGAACTTGACTGGCCTGCACAGAGTCCTGACCTGAACCGGATAGAACACCTTTGGAATGAATTAAAAAGTAGACCGAAACCCAAATGTTTCAATCAATTAAAGCCTTATATTTGGAAAATGATCAAAAATACACTAGTGCACCTGATAATCCGGTGCGCCTTACCATGAATTGATTAACGTGGACCCCGACTTAAACAAGTAAAAAAACTTATTGGGGTGTTACCATTTAGTGGTCAATTGTAGGGAATATGTACTGTACTGTGCAATCTACTCATAAAAATGTTAATCATTCAATCAATGAACTTGACTGGCCTGCACAGAGTCCTGACCTGAACCGAATAGAACACCTTTGGAATGAATTAAAACGTAGACCGAAACCCTAACATTTCAATTAATCAAAGCCTTATATTTGGAAAATGATCAAAAATAGACTAGTGTACCTGATAATCCGGTGCGCCTTACCATGAATTGATGAACGTGGACCCCGACTTAAACAAGTAAAAAAAATTATTGGGGTGTTACCATTTAGTGGTCAATTGTAGGGAATATGTACTGTACTGTGCAATCTACTCATAAAAGTTTCAATCATTCAATCAATGAACTTGACTGGCCTGCACAAAGTCCTGACCTGAACCGGATAGAACACCTTTGGAATGAATTAAAACGTAGACCGAAACCCTAACGTTTCAATTAATCAAAGCCTTATATTTGGAAAATGATCAAAAATAGAGCAGCGCACCTGATAGTCCGGTGCGCCCTATGGTCCGGACAATACGGTAGTTATGCAACAGGAAGGGTTGGAATTTAGGTCATTTTGTTGAAAATCACCTCTGCGTGGCTGAGGGAGGTCGCCTGGCGGTCCGGGTCAAGCCAACAAGATGAGAACGTTACTGTGAGGACGCCGTGTTTACATTACCTGAAACAACAAACAGTATCGGGGGGAGGGAGGGCGGAGGGGTGGAAGAGATGCGGAAGGAAAGAGAAAGTGCTCCCCTGGGGCGCCATTTATTTCCTGTGCAGATGAGGTGATAGTTAGAAAAAAGTCAAGCAAGGGAAGTCCAGTGGGATTTGATTGCTGAGGTGGAGCGACTTCCCTGATTCGCGTCTGTTTGTCCTCGTTAATGACCAGGCGGAGGCTGCTAATCACAGTTGGGAACCTGATTGGCAGGGATCAAAGAGACCTTATCTGCGCTTCCAACAATGAGCGGGCATTCATCACGCGGCACCGGCCACTTTTCCTTCACGCACGCTTCCTTATCAGGTACGCGCTTAGGAGACATCCCACCGCTTGCAACAGATGAAAGGCACCCGTCCCTGCTTTCCTGTCTAGCCTAGACTACCTTGCGCTTCTCCAAACCCACTTTTGGGGCATCAAACAGTCACATGATGATAGGAAAAGGAAGTTGGAGATGATTGGCTGGGCAGGGGTCACAGGTTTGGTGTTGAAATCGCTGCATTTTTTTTACTTTAAACACACGTGGACAGTTTTAACTGACATGGGCTTCTGTTGTCAAAACATCCATCCATCCATCCATCTTCTTCCGCTTATCCGAGGTCGGGTTGCGGGGGCAGCAGCCTAAGCAGGGAAGATCAGACTATCCTCTCCGCAGCCACTTCATCCAGCTCTTCCCATGGGATCCCGAGGCGTTCCCAGGCCAGCTGGGAGACATAGTCTTCCCAACGTTGCCTGGGTCTACTGTTCAGACGTGCCCGAAACACCTACCAAAGGTGGCATTCAGGTGGCATCCTGAGCAGATGCCCAAACCACCTCATCTGGCTCCTCTCCAAGTGGAGGAGCAGCGGGTTTACTTTGAGCTCCTCCCGGAGAGACCAGCCCCCCCACAAAGGAAACTCGTTTGGGCCGCTTGTACCCGTGATCTTGTCCTTTCGGTCATAACCCAAAGCTCATGACCATAGGTGAGGATGGGAACGTAGATCGACCAAGAAATTGAGAGCTTTGCCCTCCGGCTCAGCTCCTTCTTCACCACAACGGATCGATACAGGGTCCGCATTACTGAAGACGCCGCACCGATCCGCCTGTCGATCTCACCATCCACTCTTCCCTCACTCGTGAACAAGACTCCGAGGTCCTTGAACTCCTCAAACTTGGAGCAGAGTCTCCTCCCCAACCCGGAGATGGCACTCCACCCTTTTCAAGAACTCTGGACTCGGACTTGGAGGTGCTGATTGAACTGATCCAGTCAGAGCTGAAGATCCTGGCCAGAGGAAGCCATCAAGACCACATCCTCTGCAAAAAGCAGAGACCTAATCCTTCGTTTAGGAAATGTCCCTCAAAAACCATTTCTGGGATCTACCATGAACACACCCCTCCCATAATAAAAATAATATTAATAGATTTTATTTGTAAAAGAGCACTTAAACAACTTCAAAGTGCCACAGTTTAAATAATAGTAGTAATAATAATAATAATGAAAAGATAATAAAAATAAATAAAATATAAAACTAGAAACAGCCCAATAGTTAGAACCAGTGTGCATGTCTATAAAAAGGCTTTTTTTTTTTAAAAATGGGATTTTAAGCCTTTTTTAAAAGCATCCACAGTCTGAGGCACCCTCAGGTGGTCAGGGAGAGCATTCCACAGACTGGGAGCAGCGGAGCAGAAAACCCATGTCTTTGCTCCTTTTCTCCCGCCCTTACAGGGTTCTACGCCCCCACGGATTGTGGGATATGTCCTTTATTCTCAGACTGGCCAATGCAAAAAAGCGCCGGAAAAAAACCACACTCACCAAGTTTGAAGTCGGACATTGTCACATGTCAAGGCACTACTGCAATTCCTAGAGATTTAATGTATGACTTCTAGACGGGGTCTGACGCGGATATCAACAACAAAACTCCTTTTCAGCGCTCTTTTTCCGCCGCGTGGCAAAGATGGATCGTCAGTCATCAGCGGGCGGCGGCAGGTCCGTGAGCCGATGGCGAGGGGGAGGAAGGAGCACCTCGCACCGCCATGCATCCTCCAAATGAGGCCGGGTAATGTGTTTAACTTGTAAATAGTCCCCGTGACGGATCGCGGGCCGTCCAGCGGCGGGGCGACATGCCGCAAACTCCGCCGTTCACCTTTTGCCGCCACATCTGTCCCGCTAATGGCCGCCACTTCTCGGGTTCTTGTTCCCAATTAGACAAGCGGGCGGGATTAGTTTTCTGGGGTAAGCTCAGGCAAATGTGTTTGTGGATACTTAGCATCCCAAAGACAAACTGGAGGGAAGAGCTTTGAAATGGAAGACTGCTTTTGCTCTTAATGGGCTTTTTGGCAAATAGTCTCAGCTTGAATTGTGTGTGTTCGCCGTTGCCTCCGTCAGAGTTTGGCAAAGCGTGTTTCCTTGCGTTCGAATCCCACAGACGCTCGCTCTCTATTTTTTAACCATGCAGGTGAATTGTTCATCGGGGGCTGAAGTCGAAGTGTTTGTTCCAGCGGTGTAATCTACACATCAATTAGCCTGCCAAGGTAATTAGCACCTTACCGCCATACCAACACACACACACACACACACACACACACACACGCACACACACACACGTCACTTTCAAGCTGCTGATCAAAAACAGCAGGATCGACAGGAACACAGGGACGCTGAACCCCGGGGCGATAGTGTGTGTGTGTTCTGGTATTTCCACCCTTCTCGAGACATCAACAAGGAAAAGCAGCTTCCATATGAGGAGGTGTGAACAAGTGAAGACATAAACCATGGTCCCGATACGGAAAAAAACATTGCATCTAATGGAGAATGTCTCCTTTGCACCCCTGCTGGTGAAATGAAGGTGGTGCCAAGAAGGAGGGATTTTTCAAATTGACTGTGTGTCGCTTTTAAAAGTGCTCGCCGTCTGGTCAACATATGAAATAACAAGTGTGTGTAAACAATTTGAAGTGCTCCCCCTCTGGTCAACATGTGAAACAACAAGTGTGTGTGAAAAAAATTGAAGTGCTCCCCCTCTGGTCAACATATGAAACAACAAGTGTGTGTAAAAAAAATTGAAGTGCTCCCCCTCTGGCCGACATATGAAATAACAAGTGTTTGGAAGAAATTGAAATGCGCCCCCTTTGGCCAAAATGTATGTGCGGACCGAACGATCAGGACTTTCGCATCTTGTGACACTGGAGCAACTTAAATCCGTCGATTGGTAAGTGTTTGTTTTGCATTAAATGTGGGTGGAAGGAAACGTAATATAGTTGCAAATGCATCTGCAGGTTATCCATACATCTCTGTGCCATGTCTGCCTTAGCATCACCGGTAAATTGTGGAGACACTCTGGCACATTCAATGGGGGTCTGGCGGCAGACACTTTGGCATCTTGGGGCCAGTGGTGCAACTTGAATCTCTCCCTGTTAGTGTTGTTACACCCTCCGACAACACACCCACCAGGCATGATGTCTCCAAGGTTCCAAAAAATAGTCAAAAAAACGGAAAATAGAGCTGAGACCCGGTGTTTGTAATGTGTTGAAAATGAAAATGGTGGGTGTGTTACCTCGGTGACGTCACATTCTGACGTCATCGCCTCCAGCGCGATAAACAGAAAGGCGTTTAATTCGCCAAAATTCACCCATTTAGAGTTCGGAAATCGGTTAAAAAAATAGATGGTCTTTTTTCTGCACCATCAAGGTATATATTGACGCTTACATAGGTCTGCTGATAATGTTCCCCTTTAAGGTGTGTAAATTGCAATCTTGTTCTGGATTGTGTTGTGTTGTGTTGTGTTGTGTTGTGTCAGCGCTCATCTGCACAATACCAATAAATACAGGTACACCTCAACATGCTTGAATATTTGCTCCGGAAAACGGTTCTTGCAGTTTGAGCTTGTTGTCGGACGGTCGGATGTCCAGGTGGGATCAAACAGGAGCACATGTTCACGGCCTCGACCTCAAACATGCATGCGGTGCTGGCCGTCTCATTAAGGCGGACTCAAAGAGCCCCAGGTGTCCCGCCTCCTCTGTCATACCAAAGTGTCATTAAAAGTGTAGTTTTTGCCCTCCTGCAGCTACAAGGGAAAAGGCAGGTGCATGATGGGGTGGTGTGTGTGTACGTGTGTGTGTGTGTGTGTGTGTGTGTGTGTGTGTGTGTGTGTGTGTGTGTGTGTGTGTGGGGGGAAGGAAAAAGCCTCTGACTATTTCCTCCCACTCACTCATGGAAGGCTCAGGGGCCCAGGCCGCGGCGTTGCTTCTCCACGCCGTTTATGGAGCTGGTGAGAGAGGTTAAGTCGTGTCACATGTCCGCCGGCTCGCACCTGACGCACCTTCCCGCCGGCGGACGCGCATACGCGCACAGCGCCGTTATTAAAGCGGCAAATTTCTGCAAAAAAAAAATCAATCTCATTTGCATCCCTGAAAATTCCCTCCGGTGCGGACGATGTGTCGGCGCGTTGTTATCCGGAGAATTCTTCCCACAAACGTGCCCTTCGCCGTTAAGTACTTTCTGCTGCTAACGACGGGCTAATGCTAAACGCTAATGCCTTGTTGCCGGGGAGCTAATTGGGAGGTTGGTAACCCAGTCAGAAAAGGGTCCAGACCACCACGAGTGTGTGTGTGTGTGTGTGTGTGTGTGTGTGTCTTGGAGGGGGAGTAACAGATGTGATTTTACAGTCTCATTAGCATGTGAATGAGGCCTCAGGCCGGCGGCTTGGCTCAGCCCAAACTAGAGAAGGGACAGTGGATCCCTGCCTTCCCTCCTGTGGCCCCTCACCTGGAAACCTGCCCCCCCATTTCACCACCCTTGCTGGTTCATTATGTCTAATATCTTTAGTCCATCTGAGGTCGCCGTGCGGTATCACCGTCCCACCCCCATCCCGCACACACACTTTCTTGTATTTCTGACCTTCTTGAGACCTGAGAAAAATGCCTACCTGTTTAGGATCACCTTTCTAGATATATAAAGACTTGAATTTACAACATTAATGATATACCGTATTTACTTGAATTGCCACCGGGGCGCTAATTAATTTAAAACCTCTTCTCACTCCGGCACTTACCAAAGGCATACGGTAAATCTTGGCCTGCGCTTATAAATTTGAGTGTGATGTAAGGATACCATCATGAAAAGCACATTTAATAAAAAAACGTTATTATGGTCTTACCTTTACTTATAAATGAAGTCCATGCGCAGCTCCTTCTGTTCAAAAGCATCGATAACTTGTTTATAGAAGTCTTCCTTATCTTTCTTCAGTTTTAAAAGATCTTCCCTTATTACCTCCTGCTTCGATTTAGGTTTGCGCTTATAAATTTGAGTGTGATGTAAGGATACCATCATGAAAAGCACATTTAATAATGGTCTTACCTTTACTTATAAATGAAGTCCATGCGCAGCTCCTTCTGACCTAAAGCATCGATAACTTGTTTATAGAAGTCTTCCTTATCTTTCTTCAGTTGTAAAAGTCTCTCTGTCTTGATGGAGATCTTCCTTTATTACATCCTGCTTTGATTGAAAGTCCAGTTTAGAAAACTGTTTTATTTTAGGTATGTAATCCTCCATGTTAAAAGTGCAAGCAAGAGGAAAAAAATAAACTCTTGCTGCTTGTTGTCACTTCTTCTGCAGCCGAGTAGTCGCAAGAAGGATCACTAGCGCCCTCTACCACCAGGAGGCGGGAGTCATTTAATGACTCATATTTGACACACGCAGCTATGGTATGTTAATAAAACATAGCTGCTTACTGTTCTTTTTAGCATATTCAATAGCTTGGACCTTAAATCATACTGAATAGCTCTTAATCTTCTTCCCTTTATGCGATTTCAAATGATTGAAATCAGCCTTCTCCATTTTGAAAATGATGACAGGTGAAGTGTCACTCGTGACGTGACGAGTTTGACCCTGTGGAAATTCAAGGAAATACGGTACTTTTTTGTCGATGTCTCAAAAAGGGCAGATATACAAGAACACACACACAAACTAACACACATAAACACACACACACGTACACTCACGCAGCGATCGACCTTTCAACAGCTGGTGACTCGCATCAGAGTTTAACGGGAGCCAGCGTCCAATGTTTTTTCTCATCATTGTCATCTGCAGCCGTAGAAAATTGACTGTTGTAGCAATAATAATAAAAAAAGAAGTGGCCTCTAGCTCCACTCAAAGCAACAGGAGTCGATAGGAAAGTTGTTTCTAGAACTCAGGTACTGTTTACACAGAGATAAGAAGTGGTCGCGGCCTTGTGGCGTCATGCAGGAATGCACGGCGGCCTTGGTCAAAAAAGCAGTTTTTCGTGGAAAAGAAAAAGGCGAAGGATGGTTGAAGACATTATTGCAGCGGGAATTGCCCCTCCATCTTAAATGGGCTTTGAATTTGTGGCTTTTTTTTTGCACACACACACTGGAACGTCCTCGCCAGCGGATGTTGGATTTTGGTCCAAAGATGGACTTCAAGCTGCCCTCGGTTCTCACAAGACGGGTGTGTGACGCGAGCGAGAAGCTGGCGTCGCGTGCGTGTGTGTGTGTGTGTGTGTGTGTGTGTGTGTGTGTGTGTGTGTGTTGCTGTATCAAATGCTGGCAGGAGCTCATAATTACAGGCCAGGTTCTGCTGATGAACAAAAAAGTACAGTAATCTGTCCCGGCAGTGCAATATGTTACCGGAGCGTTCTAATTAATCATACAGGGAGCTTAATACATTTACAATATCACATTGCTGCAAAAGTGTATGTAGATTTATTAAAGCTTTTAATCAGTCTTGGCAAAAATTAATTTCTCAATGATTGCTTATGTTCAAATTTGCATGTACTTATGGCAACTCGTTTATTTTTATCCATTCTTTCCCTGGGAATGAAGAATGACAGCTTCTCTCCCTTTTTTAGGGACCGATGTCCCTTTGGAACAGAAGACCCTGTTGAATTTCTAAGGTTTTATTATTATTATTATTATTATTATTGTTATTATTATTCTTTATTATTATTCAGCCTCCTCTTTGAGCTGAAATTTGTCCCCCTTAACATTCTTCAACACTCACCAAATGTGACACACACATCAGGACTGGTAGAAATTGCGATCTAACCAAAAAAAACAAACCCCAAAACTCAAAATTGCACTCTAGCGCCCCCTAGGAATAAAACACAGAAAAAACTGCTTGTAACTTACAGTAGGAATGTCGTAGAGACATGAAACAAAAACCTCTTACTTAGAACTACATTTCATATTTTGACAACCCCCAGCAAAAATCAACAGGAAGTTTGCAATCCCCCCTTCAAAACAAAAGTTTTGCAAAAAACGGTTACCTTTTTACAAACATTATCTTCTCTGAGCGCGTTTGTCGTGTCGGCTTCAAACTACCACAGGAGAGAGATTGAACTCTTCTGATTAAAAGTTGATGAAAGAGTTTTAATTACTGCTACGGTTTTGATTTTATCAGCCTTTAAAGAACCGCTGCCCTGAAAACCATTTCAAAGATGGCCGCCGTGCGCAGACACGGTGAGGGAAACGTTTTTTTTTTTCTTCTTTTTTTTTCCCGTACCGTCTGCTGCTGGTGCGCACGTACCAACATTCGTGAGCGAGGGACTGTGATCGTCCATACCAGGGGTTCTCAACCTTGTTGGAGGTACCGAACCCCACCAGTTTATAAGCACATTCACCGAAGCCTTCTTTAGTGAAAAATAAAATGTTTTTTTTTCAAATTCAAGACAAAGGTATATGTTTTTGGTAACACTCTAGTATGGGAAACATATTCTAAGTGACAAAGACTTAAATTAAAAGGGTTAGGGCAAATAACAAAACCAACAGTGCATAAACTCACAACAAATTACACACCTGCAATTCAGTCTGACTTCTGCTGTTGCCGTATCCGTAAAACGCCGATTAAGAGAAGTTTTTATTTACACGATGAGTCGGGTGTGTTTTGACCTCCGCCGAACCCCTGAGGCCGACTCACCAAACCCTTAGGGTTCGATCGAACCCAGGTTAAGAACCATTGGTCGATACCAAGATGGCTGCCAGGTGCCGTAGCTAAGCCGGTATGTTTATAAAGTTGTGGTTTGCCTGCATATCGTAAAAACAACCGCCCAACATTTTACAACTAATTGTAAACTTATAGGTGCCGAGCATCAGGGCCGAGTTGCGACAAGAGAGTGTGTCGATGTTAAGATATTACGCCGAGTTGGTAAGTCTATCTGTTTGCTAATAGTAGCTACTATCCATCCATCTTCTACCGCTTATCCGGCCTTGGGTAAATGGGGCAGCAGCCAAAGCGGTCCCATCCATCGCTGCTTGCAACTTTAATTAGGGTCCGCCAGGCCCATTGCAAAGGACTCCAAAGGAGTCCTTTGCAATGGGCCTGGCGGACCCTATTGAAACTGCTGCGTTTTATTATTCTTTATTATTCCACCGCCTCTTTGAACTGTAATTTGACCCACTGAACATGCTTCAAAACTCACCAAATTTCACACACTCATCAGAACTGGCGAAAATTGACAGCTAATAAAAAAAAAAAAAAAAAAAAAAAAAATGCGCTCTAGCGCCCCCTAGGAAAAAAAAAACAGACTGCTTGTAACTTCCACTAGGAATGTCGTAGAGACATGAAACAAAAACGTCTATGTAGGACTGACTTAAACCTACATTTCCAAATTTAAACTTCTATAGCAAAAATCAACAGGAAGTTGGCAAAAACTCCTTCAAAGCTAAATTTTCGCAAAAAATGCAATAATTTGACCCCTTTAAAATGCTTCAAAACTCACCAAACTTGCCACACACATCAAGACTGGCAGAAATTGCGATCTAATGAAAAAAACAAACCCCAAAACTCAAAAATGCGCTTTAGCGCAATTTTTGAATAAAACACAGAAAAAACTGCTCTTAGGAAGAAAACACAGACAAAACTGCTTATAACTTCCGGTAAGAATGTCGGACAGACATGAAACAAAAACCTCTATGTAGGTCTCACTTAGACCTACATTTTAATTATCAACATCCTCCAGCAAAAATCAACAGGAAGTTAAAAATTACCCCTTCAAAATAAAATTTTGTAAACATCCCTCACCTTTTTTCAAACGCTATCTACTCTGAGCTCGTTTGTCGTTTCGGCTTCAAACTCGCACAGGAGAGAGTTTGAACCCTTTTGATTAAAAGATATTGAAAGAATTTTGATTACTGCTTTGGTTGCGATTTTACGCGCCTTCAAAGAACCCCTGCGCAAAGTTTCCTAAAAAATGTCATTTTTGGCTCATTGAGCTATAATTTGACCCCCTTAAAATACTTCATAGTGCAAGTTAAAGCTCCACTATGCAAAGCGAAAGCCATTTATCAACAACATCCAGAAACGCCGATCTGATATTTGACCCTCTTAACATGCTTCAAAACTCACCAAATTTTACACACACATCAGAACTGGCGAAAATTGCCATCTTATAAAAAACCAAACCCCAAAAATCAAAATTGCGCTCTAGCGCCCCCTGGGAAAAAAAACAGACAAAACTGCTTGTAACTTCTGTTAGGAATGTCGTAGAGACATGAAACAAAGACCTCTATGTAGGTCTGACTTAGACCAGAGCTTGGCAGCGGCCAAAGGCGGACCCGACCAACGCTGCTCGCAGCTTTAATTTACCATTGAACCAGGAACCCTCAGGTGACATTGTACCAAAATCTTGGTATGGGTCCAACTCTAATGTGCAGTAATGAAAATGACAGATTTGAAGATGCAAGACAACTGACTTCAGCTGGTCTTTATCTCCTCCAGCCTCGTTTCAAATGCACCCGGTGACTTGGCGGCAGGGGTTCTTGCATACATAAAACACACACCTCCATTTAGGAGCTGACACGGGGACACGCGGGGCATATTTCTAAATGGAGCGCGCTTGTAAAAACACACACTGGAATCTGCAGGAATCTGCTGACGCGGCCTCGGATCAGGTTGAGGGGGTGCCAAATTGATGGCCGCCGCCCTCTCTTATCATGTTTAGTATAAAACCTGTGTGTGTGTGTGTGTATGTGTGTGTGTGTGTGTGTGTGTGTGTGTGTGTGTGCGCGCCCCAGGAGAGCGAGCGTAGCCTTGCAGCACTCAAGCCACCCTGATAACACATCTGCTTCGACTCTTGTGTGTTTGATGAATCATGCTTTTCCGCGCGCACGGTGCTACGACTCGCCTGTGTGTGTGTGTGTGTGTGTGTGTGTGTGTGTGTGTGTGTGTTCAATCAATGTTTATTTATATAGCCCTAAATCACAAATGTCTCAAAGGACTGCACAAACCATTGCGACTACGACATCCTCGGAAGAACCCACAAAAGGGCAAGGAAAAACTCACACCCAATGGGACGCCAGTGACAATGCTGACTATGAGAAACCTTGGAGAGGACCTCAGATGTGGGCAACCCCCCCCCCCTCTAGGGGACCGAAAGCAATGGATGTCGAGCGGGTCTAACATGATACTGTGAAAGTTCAATCCATAGTGGCTCCAACACAGCCGCGAGAGTTCAGTTCAAAGCGGATCCAAGACAGCAGCGAGAGTCCCGTCCACAGGAAACCATCTCAAGCGGAGGCGGATCAGCAGTGTAGAGATGTCCCCAACCGATACACAGACGAGCGGTCCATCCTGGGTCTCGACTCTGGACAGCCAGTACTTCATCCATGGTCATCGGACCGGACCCCCTCCACAAGGGATGGGGGGGACATAGGAGAAAAAAGAAAAGAAGCGGCAGATCAACTGGTCAAGGAGGTCTATTTAAAGGCTAGAGTATACAGATGAGTTTTAAGGTGAGACTTAAATGCTTCTACTGAAGTAGCATCTCGAACTGTTACCGGGAGGGCATTCCAGAGTACTGGAGCCCGAAAGGAAAACGCTCTATAGCCCGCAGACTTTTTTTGGGCTCTAGGAATCACTAATAAGCCGGAGTCTTTTGAATGCAGATTTCTTGCCGGGACATATGGTACAATACAATCGGCAAGG
This sequence comes from Nerophis ophidion, assembly GCF_033978795.1. Lineage (NCBI taxonomy): Eukaryota > Metazoa > Chordata > Actinopteri > Syngnathiformes > Syngnathidae > Nerophis > Nerophis ophidion. Next base: position 2,956,175 of record NC_084637.1, read on the forward strand.
GTCGTGACGAGGGACTTTTATTGTTACATTTTGGATTTTAATTGTCTTGCCTCAATAGCAAAAGGTGTATTCGGCAATTTCCGGGTTGACCGAAGTAACCACGGCGGTCAGGTGTCGGGGGCCCCGGCAGTCACAACATTAGGGACGTCTGCAACAATCCAATGCGATCCAACCGTCGACAAAATGATGCTTGAGCAACCCGCTTGTCGTGTTTGCAGGGGTGTGGAGTTTGCATTGCATCCTACTTCAAACTCTGTAATGATCTCTTGTTCTTCTCTTGTTTGATACTTGACATGAGTTTTGGCTGATACCACAAATTTTGGCAACGATCCGATACCAAGTAGTTACAGGATCATACATTTGTCATATTCAAAGTCCTCATGTGTCCGGGGACGTATTTACTGACTTTATAAACACGATATACATTTTCAAAAAAGGAAAAAAGTTTGTTTACAATGAAAAATATAGATACTTTTCTAAATAAAAAACTCTTAGTGTACACGAAACATATGTTTATTATTGTAATTTACTCCTTAAATAAAATAGTGAACATACGAGAAAAGTTGTCTTTTAGTAGTAAGTAAACAAACAAAGACTCCTAATTAGTCTGCTGACATATGCAGTAACATATTGTGTCATTTATACACCTATTATTTTGTACACATTATGAAGGACAAACTGTAAAAATTGATTATTAATCCACTTATTCATTTACTGTTAATATCTGCTTATTTTCTGTTTCAACATGTTCTATCTACACTTCTGTTAAAATGTAATAATCACTTATTCTTCTCTTCTTTGATACTTGACATGAGTTTTGGACGATACCACACATTTAAGTATCAATCCGATACCAAGTAGTTACAGGATCATACTTTGGTCATATTCAAGTCCTCATGTGTCCAGGGAGATATTTCCTGAGTTTATATACATAATATAAATAAGTAAAAAATGTTGTGATGCCAAACAATATCGACATGATCATAGTAGTATCGACTAAAAACATTCCTGTACTTGGTATCATTACAGTGGATGTCAGGTGTAGATCCACCAATGGCGTTTGTTTACATTTCGACGCCGGGGAGCTACGGTGTGCAGTGAAGCATGTTTAGCTATTCCTCATCCTGCAGTGATAATGATACTTGTAAGACACTTATTTTATGTGTTGCCATGGCAGCGAGGATTAGTGATTTAGAAGTAGCTAAAACACTGCCACTTGTGTTAAAACTTCACCTTTATCTTCAGTTTTTAGGCCAAACTTCTCCCTTTTCCGTCTACACTCTGTCTGCTTGTAAGTACTCTGTGTGTGTGCACTGCCGAACATGCTCCTCTGCTGGTGTTGGACTGCTACTTTTCAGAGGCGGTATAGTACCGAATATGATTGATTAGTATTGCGGTACTATACCAACATACAACCCTACCGCATGTATGATAATGCTAACTTCTCCTTCTATCCGTGTGACCCGGGTGTTCTCCTGGCTTGGAAAGTAAAAGAGGCTTTTATTGTGGCAGGAGCACACTTCCTTTCACGTGAGGCCTCCTTTTCCAGCTTGCTGTTTTCTCACCGTGTGTACATTTGGTTAGTTACAGTAATTACGGGCCAATAAGGCGGGCGGAGGAAGGGTAGACGGGGGCTGTTTTTCCTCAGCTTCACCGGTGAACATCTGCTGAGAGATTTGCATATTAATTAACCCACATTAACTCTAATTATTCTGGGAAATTATCAAATAAATTAAATTTTCTAATTTTAACCCCTTCGCGCCGCAACTTGACGCGTCAGTCGGGGACTTACCTCGGCAGGGTGAAAGTAAAAGGTTTGCCGACCCGTCCCTCACCTTCCTCCCCTGCCTGACCCGTCCCGCTCAAACCCGTCCCACTCCGCCTGCGTTTACACTCCGCTGAGTTTGTACCATTGATTGCTCCCCCCTCCCCTCATCCTCCCTGTCTCTTTTCAGGGTCTTTGTCTGCCCTCGACCGCCCTCTTTTCACCGACTCGGCCCCTCTTGTGGCCCCTCTTGTGGCCCCTGTGGTCGGTGCGGCGTCACTCCCAGACAAGATAGCACCAAAATATACAAAATTGTCATTTTTTTTGTCTGAGCTCTCGTCCAAAATAGTTTATCTAGGGTAAGTCCCACCTAACCGTATCCGTGTCAACACACACTCACACACACACACACACACACACACACACACACACACGATGGTCATTTAAGACCCCCCCGCACCCCTCCCCCGTCCGCCGGCGCCACGCCACCTAGTACGCATAATGGACGGCGTGGCGCTTGTTGGGAGAGTGGCCGTTGCCAGCAACCTGAGGGTTCCTGGTTCAATCCCCGCTTTCTACCATCCTAGTCACGTCCGTTGTGTCCTTGAGCAAAACACTTCACCCTTGCTCCTGATGGGTCGTGGTTAGCGTGGATCTGGAAATTTCCTAAATATTTTAAAGTCAACTGTCGGCCTTATTATAGGAACATAGAAGAGTTTGGGAACAACAGCAACCCAGCCAGCAAGTGGTAGGCCATGTTAACTGACCGAGAAGGGTCAGCGGAGGGTTTGTCATGTCTGTGAGATCATGTTTTGTTTTTTTGGATACTCAGTTCCTGTTTTTGCACTTCCTGGTTTGTTTTGTTACCATGACTACCCATTAGTTTTCACCTGTCTCACGTTTTGCACCCGCACACCTGTTTTCACTGATCGTGTCGATGCTATTTAAGCCAGTCTGTTTCTGTTCCGGGCGTCAGGGTGGAAGAGGGCTTAGTGCGTCTGCCTCACAATACGAAGTTCCTGCAGTCCTGGGTTCAAATCCAGGCTCGGGATCTTTCTGTGTGGAGTTTGCATGTTCTCCCCGTGAATGCGTGGGTTCCCTCCGGGTACTCCGGCTTCCTCCCACTTCCAAAGACATGCACCTGGGGATAGGCCCCTCCCACCTCCAAAGACATGCACCTGGGGATAGGTTGATTGGCAACAGTAAATTGGCCCTAGTGTGTGAGTGTGAGTGTGAATGTTGTCTGTCTATCTGTGTTGGCCCTGCGATGAGGTGGCGACTTGTCCAGGGTGTACCCTGCCATTTTTAGTCCATCAATCCTTTTTTATTCCGCACCTATTCAAGAAGTTGCGTTAATGGTAATAAGTTATTTATTATTGGTTAGGGTGGGGCTTGCCCTCCTGGGGGTTCTTCAGACCACCAATCGTTGACATGAGAGCCTGTTTTAGGGTTACAATATTGTTTTTTTTTTTTTTTCAATAAGTTTCTCAGTTGCTTTCCAGCAATTGTCATTTTCTCTTTCGTCCTTTCTCGCGCTCTGGCTCCAGCCCCAACCCCATCTCTTCTCCTGGCTGCTGCTTATAACACAGCCACAGTTGATTAGATAACAAGGCCCAGGTGGGTTGTCTACGCATCTTGTCGCTGATGCGTAGATGGCCGGTACTGGCAACAACCCGGTTTGCTGCAGGCCCACAGGCCACGCCCCTCCACAGTTAGCTTCAGAATAACAATGTTATTACAAAAAATAAAAGACCTATTATAAATGTTGGTCTTACTTAAAAATGCAGGCGTTTAGTTGTGTTCAGTGTTAAAAAAATATATATATGGCTCTTACGGAAATACATTTTAAAATATTTGGCTTCTCGGCTCTCTCAGCCAAAAAGGTTCCCGACCCCTGCCTTATCCCAATCAACATTTGTTCAGTATTCTCACATAAAAGTGTTTGATTGTGAGGAATTAAAAGCTACAAAATGCAAGGGGTCCATCAGACCCACCAACGCTGGCTGAGTAACAACAATATGAACGTTGCACGAGGGTCAGGGAGTTATCCTGCTTAGTGTAGACCAGGGGTTGGGAACCTTTTTGGCCGAGAGAGCAATGAAAGCCAAATATTTTAAAATATATTCCCGTGAGAGCCGTATAATATTTTTTTTAACACTGAACACAACTAAACGCGTGCATTTTTAAGTAAGACCAACATTTCTAGAGTATAATAGGTCTCTTATTCTTTATAATAACATTGTTATTCTGAAGCTAACTGTGGAGGGGGCGTGGCCTGTGGGCCTGCAGCAAACTTGGGTGTCCCAGGACCGGCCTGGAAATCAGCGACAGGTGCGTAGACGGCCCACCTGGGCCTTGTTATCTAACCACCTGTCGCTCTGTTATAAGCAGCAGCCAGGAGGAGAGACGGGGTCGGGGCTGGAGCCAGAGAGAAAAATACAATTGCTGGAAAGCAACTGAGAGAAAATAAAACAATAATGTAACCCTGAAAAGGGCTCTCATGTCGGTGCTTGGTGGTCTGAAGAACCCCCAGGAGGGCAAACCCCACACTAACCAATAATAAATAAATTACTACTTACCATTAACACAACTTCTTGAACATAAAAAAGCATTATTATTTTTAACACTGTGATTACAATTACTTATCGTGTTAAGAAATGTCAATCAATCAATCAATGTTTATTTATATAGCCCCAAATCACAAATGTCTCAAAGGACTGCACAAATCATTACGACTACAACATCCTCGGAAGAACCCACAAAAGGGCAAGGAAAACTCACACCCAGTGGGCAGGGAGAATTCACATCCAGTGGGACGCCAGTGACAATGCTGACTATGAGAAACCTTGGAGAGGACCTCAGATGTGGGCAACCCCCCCCCCCTCTAGGGGACCGAAAGCACTGGATGTCGAGCGGGTCTAACATGATACTGTGAAAGTTCAATCCATAGTGGCTCCAAGACAGCAGCGAGAGTCCTGTCCACAGGAAACCATCTCAAGCGGATCAGCAGCGTAGAGATGTCCCCAACCGATACCGGCGAGCGGTCCATCCTGGGTCCCGACGAGCGGTCCATCCTGGGTCTCGACTCTGGACAGTCAGTACTTCATCCATGGTCATCGGACCGGACCCCCTCCACAAGGGAGGGGGGGACATAGGAGAAAGAAAAGAAGCGGCAGATCAACTGGTCTAAAAAGGAGGTCTATTTAAAGGCTAGAGTATACATATGAGACTTAAATGCTTCTACTGAGGTAGCATCTCGAACTGTTACCGGGAGGGCATTCCAGAGTACTGGAGCCCGAACGGAAAACGCTCTATAGCCCGCAGACTTTTTTGGGGCTCTAGGAATCACTAATAAGCCGGAGTCTTTTGAAGGCAGATTTCTTGCCGGGACATATGGTACAATACAATCGGCAAGATAGGCTGGAGCTAGACCGTGTAGTATTTTATACGTAAGTAGTAAAACCTTAAAGTCACATCTTAAGTGCACAGGAAGCCAGTGCAGGTGAGCCAGTACAATGTCAGCTCAGAATTATCCGAGAGCCAGATGCAGTCCTCAAAAGAGCCACATCTGGGTCTAGAGCCATAGGTTCCCTAACCCTGGTGTAGACTAAACCTTAATCAGAGAAAGTTGCAGGTTAGGATTGTTCTCGCCCTCCAAAACAAAAGCTAGTTGCTTTCCACAGCGGCTGAGGAATGGTGGCAGACAAAAGGTCACGGTAGAAATCCACTTGTGCCGGTTGTAGCCAGGAGGCAGCGACCTCGCCTCCACCTTGGCGTCCTCCCCCCCCCGCTACACCCGCGCCCCCGTATCTTACTCTCAGCTATCCAGGTGATGCGCTGGGCTCACATTCATGAGACAGACAGCGAGCACGAGCAGTTATCCTCCAATAGGGAGAATGTCCGGGCTCATTATCGGTGTAGGAGGCCGAGCGTGTCACCCGGAGCTAAGCCTCCGACACTTGGCTAAAGAGTCAGCCGGAGTTAGCGTTACAGCGTGGGTGTGAGTCATTCCTCCTCCCGGCCATCACCTCTTCCAAGGAGGAGCGCCGCATGCTCCATCTCAAGCGCAGCCTCCTCGCGGCGCTGAATTTCTCCTCGGGATGCTTAAATGAATGCGATTATCATCGTTAGCGCCGCAGATAGCAGGTGCAGCACCTCTCAACCCGGCTCCTCGGGGGGGGGGGGGGGGGGGGGACTACTCACCTGATGATGAGGCTCGCTGGTCTTTGGCCTGTAAAAGTCTGCTGTTGATGTTTACACACTCTGCTTTTATGCCTGGGAGAGTTTTGCATGCGTTAAGGAGCCGGACTGTCCAGGACCGGCTGGCATTGTGCTGAAATAATCACCAGGTGCCGCCTGTCACCTCTCTCTATTTGGGACTTATCAGGTCCGGCCAGGTCCTGGCGCATTCTTCGCTCACGCTTAAAGTGATGGACGAGGCAGAAATACAGTGACGCCTACTGTACATTAGCTCGCGGCTAACGAGTGTTTTAGCTACTTACAAATCACTAATCCTCGACTCCACGGCGACAAATAAAGTAAGTTTATTAAAGTAAGTTGGGGCGGCATGGCTCGGTTGGTAGAGTGGCCGTGCCAGCAACTTGAGGGTTGCAGGTTCGATTCCCGCTTGTGCCATCCTAGTTACTGTGAAACATATTTATATAGCGCTTTTTCTCTAGTGACTCAAAGCACTTTACATAGTGAAACCCAATATCTAAGTTACATTTAAAGCAGTGTGGGTGGCACTGGGAGCAGGTGGGTAAAGTGTCTTGCCCAAGGACACAACGGCAGTGACCAGGATGGCGGAAGCGGGAATCGAACCTGCAACCCTCAAGTTGCTGGCACGGACGCTCTACCAACCGTGTCCTTGGGCAAGACACTTTACTCACCTGCTCCCAGTGCCACCCACACTGCTTTAAATGTAACTTAGATATTGGGTGTCACTATGTAAAGCGCTTTGAGTCACTTGAGAAAAGCGCTATATAAATATAATTCACTTCACTTCACTTATTACAAGTATTATTATCACTGCAGGACGAGGAACAGCTAAACATGCTTCACTGTGTATGTAATATAAATGTAAACAAACGCCATAGGTGGATCCACACCTGACATCCACTGTAATGATACCAAGTACAGGAGTCATACTAATGAATCGTATTCGATACTATACCGAACTATACCACTACTTCTTGGGCACTGATTAATGCGAAGGGCTACCAGTTTGATACACTCTTAAATAAATTGCCAGAAATACCCAATTTTGTCAGTTTTACCTTTAAAAAATAAATAAATATATATATATATATATATATATATATATATATATATATATATATATATATATATATATATATATATATATATATATATATATATAAGAAATTAGGTATTTCTGTCCGTCATTCCTTCTTACATTTTTTTTCCTTTTACGAAAAGTTTTTTGTAGAGAATAAATGATGAAAAAAACACTTAATTGAACGGTTTAAAAGAGGAGAAAACACGAAAAAAATTAAACTTTATTTTTGAAACATAGTTTATTTTCAATCTCGACTGTTTAATATTCAAAATTCAACTGAAAAAAAGAAGAGAATCCATCCATCCATCCATTATCTTCCGCTTATCCGAGGTCGGGTCGCGGGGGCAACAGCCTAAGCAGAGAAATACTAGGTAATTCGAATCTTTTGAAAAAAATTTAAAAAAAGAATTTACGGATCATCATTACTAATTTTTCCTAATTGAGATTAATTTTAGAATTTTGATGACATGTTTTAAATGGGTTAAAATCCAATCTGCACTTTGTTAGAATATATAACAAATTGGACCAAGCTATATTTCTAACAAAGACAAATCATTATTTTTTTTAGTTTTCCAGAACAAAATTTTTAAAATAAATTCAAAAGACTTTGAAATAAGATTTAATTTTGATTCTACAGATTTTCTACATTTGTCAGGATAATTTATTTGAATTTTAATCACAATAAGTTTGAAGAAATATTCACAAATTTTCTTCTTCGAAAAAACAGAAGCTAAAATGAAATATTAAGTAAAAAAAATTGTATTATTCTTTACAATAAAAAAATTTTCCTTGAAGATTGATTTAAATTGTCAGGAAAGAATAGGAAGGATTTTAAAAGGTAAAAAGGAATATGTGTTTAAAAATCCTAAAAACCTTTTTAAAGTTGTATTTTTTCTCTAAAATTGTCTTTCTGAAAGTTATAAAAAGCAAAATGAAAAAAATAATGAACTTATTTAAACAAGTGAAGACCGAGTCTTTAAAATATTTTCTTGGATTCTATTTGAGTTTTGTCTCTCTTAGAATTAAAAATGTTGAGCAAAGCGAGACCAGCTTGCTAATAATTACATAAAATTGAAAAATTGAGGCAGCTCACTGGTAAGTGCTGCTATTTGAGCTATTTTTAGAACAGGCCAGCGGGCGACTCATCTGGTCCTTACGGGCGACCGCGTTGGTGACCCCTGCTTTAAGGCAACCAGCGGGGCATCACAACAAAATTAGTCATAATAATGCGTTCATTCCTCGGTTGATATCGGAATCGGTAATTAATAGTTGGACAATATCGAATGTGGGCAGAAAAGCCATTATGGGACATCTTTACTGTACATGTGATGTTATTTTAGCTTGGCTCAACCAGATGCTGCCTGTCTGCTTTCTAACCGGCAGTTTCACGCATTTTGTTGGTTTTTATTCATTTTAATCCAAGAAATGATGAGACTTTCACTCGCCATCCATCTCGCCGCCCTAATCAATAGAAGAGCGGCGTGGGGCGCAGGAGCGGCCCGCTAATGGCAGGCCTGTGAGAGCCCGTGTCAGATAGCAACCTCCGAAGTGAACGGCAACACATGTCAACTTAATTAGCGGCGGCGTGTAACAGGTAACACTTTGCGCCGCCGAACATGGCGTTTTGACAGCAAGGTAAGACGAGCGAGCGGCGACGTAAACAGCATTGTCTCCCTCGCTCGCCGGGGCGCCACAAAAGGATGATGAAGAGGGCGACGGAATGACGGCCCGCGAGAACGTCGGTAGGTTCGAAATACTTTGTCGGGCGGCACAATGGCGCTGGATGAGCGACTGGTTAGCGGTGGCACCTCAACAAAGGCCTCATTCTCAACGTGAGTGCGCCTCTGACAGGCTCGCCTGACGCCAACAGACAGCTGACGCTCGGGGAAGATGGCATCGGCGCTGGTTTCGGGAGACAGTCGGCCGCCCCCGTGCAGCAGAAGACACAAAGTGGTGACAAAAATAAATGAAAAGCACCACTTTTCTTCTCCGCGCTGGAAACGTGTCGTGCGGAAAGTGGGCGGGGCCCCGCCTCCCTCACGTGGGAGTCCAAGTCAATTGCGCAACAAAGAGATATTCTCTCCATCCTTTTAGTGGCGCACAAAAGCTCCTTTGGAACCTGCCTGCCCTGAGATAATGTCATTCACGGGCATTGAATCTGCCCCCGTAGACCAGGACACAGTGGCCAGCCCGTTCTTTGTTCTAGAGCAGGGTCAGGAACCCTAGACCAGGACACAGTGGCCAGCCCGTTCTTTGTTCTAGAGCAGGGTCAGGAACCCTAGACCAGGACACAGTGGCCAGCCCGTTCTTTGTTCTAGAGCAGGGTCAGGAACCCTAGACCAGGACACAGTGGCCAGCCCGTCCTTTGTTCTAGAGCAGGGTCAGGAACCCTAGACCAGGACACAGTGGCCAGCCCGTCCTTTGTTCTAGAGCAGGGTCAGGAACCCTAGACCAGGACACAGTGGCCAGCCCGTTCTTTGTTCTAGAGCAGGGGTCAGGAGCCCTTTTGGCTGAGAGAGACATTTAAGCCAAATATTTTAAATGTATTTCCGTGACAGCCATTTAAAAATTTTAACACTAAATACAAGTAAATGTCTGCAATTTTAAGTAAGGCCAATATTTTAGACGATATAACATCTCTTATTCTTTTTAAATGAATTATATTTATATAGCGCTTTTCTCTAGTGACTCAAAGCGCTTTACATAGTGAAACCCAATATCTAAGTTACATTTAAAGCAGTGTGGGTGGCACTGGGAGCAGGTGGGTAAAGTGTCTTGCCCAAGGACACAACGGCAGTGACTAGGATGGTGGAAGCGGGAATCGAACCGGTAACCCTCAAGTTGCCGCCCCACCAATAACATTAATAACATTGTTATTCTGAAGCTATCAATCAATCAATCAATGTTTATTGATGTAGCCCTAAATCTTTATTGTCTCAAAGGGCTGCAAAAACCACAACATCCTCGATAGATTCCACATAAGGACAAGGAAAAACTCACACCCAATGGGACGTTGGTGACAGTGACAATGATGATCAATCAATCAATGTTTATTTATATAGCCCTAAATCACAAATGTCTCAAAGGACTGCACAAATCATTACGACTACAACATCCTCGGAAAAACCCACAAAAGGGCAAGGAAAACTCACACCCAGTGGGACGCCAGTGACGATGCTGACTATGAGAAACCTTGGAGAAGACCTCAGATGTGGGGACCGAAAGCAATGGATGTGGAGCGGGGTCTAACATGATACTGTGAAAGTTCAATCCATAGTGGCTCCAACACAGCCGCGAGAGTTCAGTTCAAAGCGGATCCAAGACAGCAGCGAGAGTCCCGTCCACAGGAAACCATCCCAAGCGGAGGCGGATCAGCAGCGTAGAGATGCCCCCAACCGATACACAGGCGAGCGGTCCATCCTGGGTCCCGACTCTGGACAGCCAGTACTTCATCCATGGTCATCGGACCGGACCCCCTCCACAAGGGAGGGGATCTGGTCCAAAGGAGACTATGATGACTCCAGCCTTTAAATAGACCTCCTTTTTAGACCAGTTGATCTGCCGCTTCTTTTCTTTTTCCCCTATGGTCCCCCCCCCTCCCTTGTGGAGGGGGTCCGGTCCGATGACCATGGATGATGTACTGGCTGTCCAGAGTCGAGACCCAGGATGGACCGCTCGTTTGTATCGGTTGGGGACATCTCTACGCTGCTGATCCCCCTCCGCTTGGGATGGTTTCCTGTGGACGGGACTCTCGCTGCTGTCTTGGATCCGCTTTGAACTGAACTCTCGCGGCTGTGTTGGAGCCACTATGGATTGAACTTTCACAGTATCATGTTAGACCCGCTCCACATCCATTGCTTTTGGTCCCCTAGAGGGGGGGGGTTGCCCACAACTGAGGTCCTCTCCAAGGTTTCTCATAGTCAGCATTGTCACTGGCGTCCCACTGGGTGTGAGTTTTCCTTGCCCTTTTGTGGGTTCTTCCGAGGATGTTGTAGTCGTAATGATTTGTGCAGTCCTTTGAGACATTTGTGATTTGGGGCTATATAAATAAACATTGATTGATTGATTGATTGACTATGAGAAACCTTGGAGAGGACCGCATATGTGGGCCGTGTGAGCTGTCAGCTGAGAGAGCGCATGTGGAATGCGGGTTTTACTTTTTAAAACCCAAATTTCCGATATTTTGAAGCATTTATCGGCCGACGATATCGACATTCCGATATTATCGGACATCTCTAATTCAAATGCATGAGAATGTTTTATATTTTGAACGTCTTTAAGACTGTGATTACCAGCGGAATTATCAGTACTTCTCGTGTTAAGCCACGTCAGCTCAGATGTATCTGAGACCCAGGTGCAGTCCTCAAAAGAGCACATCTGGCTCCAGAGCCGCAGGTTCCCTACCCCTGTTCTAGAGGTCTGCTCCGACCCAACTCCGAAGTCGGGCGACGGCGGCTCAGAGGGGTGAATACCTCACATATAATACTGGTTTTGGTGCACGGTGCGACAAAGGCTCAGCATCAACAAACCAAGGTAGATTTGGACCACCCAGGAGGACCCGGGCCGCCCCCCCCCCCCCCCGCCCCCCTCCTTCACGCGCAGGTCTCCATTGCCCTTTTTGTCATCACCAGCAGCATTACTGAGTCTGAACTTGCCTAAACCCTTGTGGTCACACCTCTTGAAAGGGTTTTGTCGATTGGTATTCGAAGCAGGTCACCGCGCTCCCAGACGGCCCGACCCCCCATCCCCCCCCCGCCTCAAAGCCCCCGTTTTCATTTTAATTTGCACCTGTTGTGCAGTTGTTTGCTGTAGGCAAGTGCGGACCAGCCAGTCATACGTGCCGGAGGGGGTCGCGGGAGGTTTATCCTTTCATATGTAGAACGTGCACACAAGTGTTGCACACGGGACTTTAGCGTGGGAATAGAGGGACGGTTTGATGATGGATCCAAACAAACACCCGGCATTCCTCCACACGCGCTGCAACGCTCACTTCAGTTCCGTGGCGGGCCGTGCGGCTCCCACCTAGGCCTTCAGCGATGTGCTACTTAGTCCGACTTCACCTCTCAAAAATACCCCAAGTCAGTGGTTCTCTAATGGGGGTACTTGAAGGTATGCCAAGGGGTACGTGAGATTTGTAAAAAATATTCTAAAAATATCAACAATTCAAAAATCCTTTATAAATATATTTACTGAATAACAAAATATGAATGTAAGTTCATAAACTGTAAAAAGAAATACAACAAAGGACATGTTCCATAAATATCGATGTTAAATATTTATTTTTTTGTGGAGAAATGTTTAGAATGAAGTTGATGAATCCAGATGGATCTCTATTACAATCCCCAAAGAGGGCACTTTAAGTTGATGATTACTTCTGTGTGTAGAAATCTTTATTTATAATTGAATCACTTTGTGAACGACTTTTCTTGTCGCTCGGGTTCCATGGACCACTCAGGAAGGACATGATCTCTTGAGCAGGTTTGACACGTTTATTTTGCAATAAATCTTTGACTCAGGACGGATCGCTTTTCAGCTGCTCCTTTCCCGGTCCGCTCTTTCAGCCGTCGTTGTCGTCGTCCTCGTCTATGGTTCGCTCTCTGTTGCTCTTCGATCGCTGCTGCGGACTCTCCTCCTTCTGCCCTGATCTCTCCTCCTTCTCCCCTTTTATGCAGCGTAAGGAGAAATGTTAATTGTGTGCCGGTGCTCGATCCATGCACCTGAATCAATTGCGCCTCTCCGCTCAGCCGCATTCTCCGCCTCCTTGCCGCCATCTTGGTCAGGGCTCCAGCGTGCTCTGCCCCGCTGCTCGTTCACCAAGTTTTAGTTATTTTTATATCTTTTTTTCCAAATAGTTCAAGAAAGACCACTACAAATGAGCCATATTTTGCACTGTTATACAATTTAATAAATCATAAACTGATGACATGGCGCTGTATTTTACTTCTTTATCTCTTTTTTTCAACCAAAAATGCTTTGCTCTGATTAGGGGGTACTTGAATTAAAAACATGTTCACAGGGGGTACATCACTGAAAAAAGGTTGAGAACCACTGGTCTAAGTCATGTCACCACATGGACACAGTTGGGGATACTATACAGAAACACACTGGGTATCGAACCCCCTCAACAGTGTACAAATGGGACTGTTTTTTTGGCACATTCACGTTTAAAAAAACCCGCTTCAGCAATTAAAACATATTGCTGTTAAAATTGTGTGTAAAACAACTGAAACAAGGAAAAAATGAAGAAATTACATATTTGACGCCGTATAAGCCGGTGGTACCCGCTCGTCGTCGTCGGTCGATTCGTGTAAAAGTGGCGAGCAAACCGTTTCGCCGCCGGTGTTGTGCCCAAATGTGATTGGCTGCCAAAAATGGATTTCTGTTTACTAAACCAATTAAAGTACCAACTATAGTCACACACACACATTAGGGGTGGTGAAATGTGTCCTCTGCATCTGACCCATCATTCTGGATCACCCCCTGAGAGGTGAGGGGAGCAGTGAGCAGCAGCGGTGGCCACGCCCGGGAATATGTTTTGGTGATTTAACCCCCAATTCTAAGCCTTGATGCTGAGTGCCAAGCAGGGAAGTAATGGCTCCCATTTTTGTAGTCTTTGGTATGACTCGGACTGGTTGGAACTCGCGACCTACCCATCTCAGGGCGGACACTGAGTAGGTCAGCAGATTACGAGGTGTAAGACAAACCCTTTATCTTTGTGGTTATTGAACCAATTTTCTGTTGCTGTCTATGGCTCGCATGTTTTCACAACTTGTGATTGGATACTCACTTGGGACTCTCAAGTGAGTATCCAATCACAGCTCTAGGCCAGCTAGAAAGCCTTACTGACAACAACGTGTGATCTGATTGGCTGTCGAAATTGTCTATTAACTGTTTGTGTCCGCTCACTTATGGAAAGACGCCCGCATTGTTGATTCTGAAGGCCCCCGGGCAGATTTGGTACAGCATGGCAACACAAGCTAGCTGAATTCTGATTGGATACAAACTCTAAACTCAAAACAACAGCACTGAAAGGAGCATAATAGGACATGACGCTGCTCCCAGTCCATGGAACGCTCTCCCTGACCTCCTGAGGGCACCACAGACTGTGGATGCTTATAAAAAGGCTTAAAAACCCTTCTTTAAAAAAAAAAAAAGCCTTTTTTTTTTACATATATGCATACTAGTTCTAGCTATTAGGTTGTTCTAATTTGTATTTTTATTATCTTTTTATTTATTATTTTTTTAATACACTGTAAGACTTTGAGGTTTAAAAAGCTTTTTAAAAATAAAATCTATTATTATAATTATGAATTATGAATACTTTTAGGTATTTAGGGAAATTAAAAATTATTTTTATCTTTAATTAGGTTCATGATTTCTGGTTATGTTAAGCCAGCAGAGAAGGCCTTGCTGAAACCAACTCATGATCTGATTGGCAATCGAAATTGTCCATCAACTGTCTGTTCACTTAAGGAAACATGCCTACATTGTTGATTCTGAAGGCCCCCGGGCAGATTCGGTACAGCTTGGCATCATGAGCTAGCTAAAATCTGATTGGATACAAACTCTAAACTATAAATAACTGCACTGAAAGGAGCATAATACGACATGACGCCGCTTCCAGTCTGTGGAATGGTCTCCCTGACCACCTGAGGGTGCAACAGACTGTGCATGCTTTTAAAAAAGGCTTAAGAACCATTCATTTAAAAAAATAGATAAATGCATACTAGTTCTAGCTATTAGGCTTTTCTACTTTTTATTTTTATTCAATTTTTTCAATACACTGCAGCTCTTTGAGGTTGTTCACTCAGGGCAAAGTACTTTTTACAAATAAAATCTATTATTATTATCATTATTATTATGAACGGAATATGACTACTTTTAGATATTTAGGGAAAATAAAAATGACTTTTATTTTTAATTATGATGATGATTTCTGGTTATGTCAGGGCAGCAGAGAAGGCCTTGCTGGCCCTGACGGCCACACCACCGCTCAGATAGCGGCAAGCTCGCACACGACGACCGACCAACAGCCCCTCTCACGCCGCCCTTAAAAAAGCTCGGTTTTTATCTACCGCTGCAGCTCGGATGCACCAATTTTGCAGGATCGCCGTGTGAAAGAAGCTTTTTGATTTAGTTCACAGCCCTAATTTACGGGACAACTATTTTTAGAGAGACGGCGTGTGTGTGTGTGAGCGCGCGCATAAGGCCTTGAGGCATGTGGCCTCTCTTGTGTTTTCACATGGTAGGAAACATTTATATTTATGTTTCTGGTTGGCCGCATATGACGAGGAATCAGGGCGATCGTAGGTGAAGCCGCTGCGAAGCGCGTGCTATGTAGAGCATCTCAAACGTGACAGCGACGCCGTGAAAAGGTGCAGCTCGCCGGCACGTGAGGCATGCAAGCAGGCCTGAAAATCAGCGGCTATTTTGGCCTCCGCCGCAGCTGTCTCGCCCGCGCTCCGGCCGCATGTTCACGTGCGGGCCACGCCTCGGGGCCTCCGTCAATGTAGAAATGATTCCAGAAAATTTGGATTGAGCAGCAATGAAAGTGGACCCGCCCACTCATCACATTGTTCTCTGTTTCGCAGCTCTTAACTACGAGAATGTGGTGGAAACCGGCTCAGAGACGGAGGAGGAGGACAAACTGCAGGTGTCGGAGGACGACCCGCTGATCAACGGCACCGGTAGCCCGGCCAGCCTGGTCAACGCCGAATCGTCGCCACGCGCCGAGAGCCACAGGCTGCCTGCCAAGGAGGAAGAGGACGACGAGATGCGGGACAGCGGCGTGGAGCACATCTGGCCCGACAGTGACATGTTGAGCGCCTCGGTGGATGGTACCGGTGAGTGTCAGGAGCTGATGTCATGCCATGGTTGATACTTCTGGGGAGTAGGGTGTTGAGTGGGCAGGGGGGGGGGGGCAACAGAGGGCGCTAGTGTTGTCCCCATACCAATATCTTGGTACTTTTCTAAATAAAGGGCACCACAAGAAATGTCATTATTGGCTTTATTTAACAAAAAATCTTAGGGTGCATGGAACATATGTTTCTTATTGCAGTTAAATCCTTAAATAAAATGTTGAACATACCAGACAACTTGTCTTTTAGTAGTAAGTAAACAAACAAAGACTCCTAATTAGTCTGCTGACATATGCAGTAACATATTGTGTCGTTTATACACCTATTATTTTGTACACATTATGAGGGACAAACTGCAACATATCCAAAATTTTGCATTTTGCCTTTTTTTTTTTTGCACCATGACTAGGGAAGGTTGTTTGTATTGTGTCCAGGGTTGTCCCAATACCAGAAGTTTGGTACTGGTACCAAAATGTATTTCGATACTTTTTGATAATTTTCGGTACTTTTCTTAATAAAGGAGACAGCAAAAAAGTCATTATTGTCTTTATTTGAACAAAAATGTTTATAGTTTATGAAACATATGTTTATTATTGTAATTTAGTCCTTAAATAAAATGTTGAACATACTAGACAACTTGTATTTTAGTAGTAAGTAAACAAACAAAGGCTCCTAATTAGTCTGCTGACATATGCAGTAACATATTGTGTCATTTATACACCTATTATTTTGTACACATTATGAGGGACAAACTGTAAAAATTGATTATTAATCTACTTGTTCATTTACTGTTAATATCTGCTTATTTTCTCTTTTAACATGTTCTATCTACACTTCTGTTAAAATGTAATAATCACTTATTATTCTCTTCTTTGATACTTGACATTAGTTTTGGATGATACCACACATTTAGGTATCGATCCGATACCAAGTAGTTACAGGATCATACTTTGGTCATAATTTAAGTTCTCATGTATTCAGGGACGTATTTACTGAGTTTATAAACATAATATACATTTTTAAAAAACGAAAGAAGATGTTGTGATGCCAAAATATATCGAAGTAATCATCATAGTATTGACTAGATACACTACTGTACTTGGTATCATTACAGTGGATGTCAGGTGTAGATCCACCAATGGCGTTTGTTTATATTGCAGCGTCCCGGAAGAGTTGGTGCTGCAGGGAATTCTGGGAATTTGTTCTGTATTGTTCATGTTGTATTGCTTTGCAAATATTTTTCCAAAATTAGTTTGTCGTTGTTGTTTCGTATGGTTTCACTATATGGCACATATTTATGACAGTGTCGTTTAGTATGGTTTCACTATATAGCACATGTTTATGACAGTGTTGTTTAGTATGGTTTCACTATATGGCACATGTTTATGACAGTGTTGTTTAGTGTGGTTTCACTATATGGCACATATTTATGCCAGTGTTGTTTAGTATGGTTTCACTATATGGCACATGTTTATGACAGTGTTGTTTAGTGTGGTTTCACTATATGGCACATGTTTATGCCAGTGTTGTTTAGTGTGGTTTCACTATATGGCACATGTTTATGACAGTGTTGTTTAGTGTGGTTTCACTATATGGCACATATTTATGCCAGTGTTGTTTAGTATGGTTTCACTATATGGCACATGTTTATGACAGTGTTGTTTAGTATGGTTTCACTATATGGCACATGTTTATGACAGTGTTGTTTAGTATGGTTTCACTATATGGCACATGTTTATGACAGTGTTGTTTAGTATGGTTTCACTATATGGCACATGTTTATGACAGTGTTGTTTAGTATGGTTTCACTATATGGCACATGTTTATGACAGTGTTGTTTAGTATGGTTTCACTATATGGCACATGTTTATGACAGTGTTGTTTAGTATGGTTTCACTATATGGCACATGTTTATGACAGTGTTGTTTAGTATGGTTTCACTATATGGCACATGTTTATGACAGTGTTGTTTAGTGTGGTTTCACTATATGGCACATGTTTATGACAGTGTTGTTTAGTATGGTTTCACTATACGGCACATGTTGGCCACCCTTAGTGTGACATGTATGGCTGTTGAGTATTTATGCCCTTCATTACTTTTTGTGCAGTGTGTTGAAAGTTAATTTGATCGTCTTAATGGTTAATAATTGGACATAGTGTGATCTTGTCTTGACATTGACAACCTTTGACACACCCAATCTCCTGATACTATGTGTGTATGGCCATCACCTAGCCGCTAACTAGCTAGCCATGTCTTAAACATCTGATCCTGAGAATGTATCAGTGTTATAACTTAACCTTTATCTTTACTTTTTAAGCCACAATTTGTCCGTTCTGCCTTTTCTGTTTACACATCGTGTTTGCTTGTAAGTACTCTGTGTGCGTGCGCTGCCGAACATGCCCCTCTGCATGACACCGGTACTTTTCAGAGGTGGTATAGCACCTAATAGGATTCATTAGTATCGTGGTACTAAACTAACATTGGTATACCGTACAACTATAGAAGGCACACCTCACAAATGGCTCTTTGCTTGTTTTTGTTCATGAAAAAGTGAGAACCGGCAGCAGTTTCGTGGTTTATTTCAACCCTCTGAGGCTCCGATGTGCCAGATGTGCGGCGTTCAGGTGAGCTTTCAGCCACAGAACTTCCCTTATCTGACTGCCACGTTCTTTATGTGCACATGCTGCTGCTGCTTGCTGTGTCGTCTTATACTGTATACCCCACAACACCCCCCCACCCCCCCAATCTGGTGCCAGAGTAAACTTAAACAAATGCGAGCAAGCGCAGAACAAACAAGGCTGGAGCCAGGTCTGTCGGTGAGGCCGCTGTGGCCCTCCCCTCGCTGGCAGGCCTGGTAAATAATCTTTTGTGGTATCTATCTTTCACACGGTGGAGCCGCGTGTTTATTCATAGCAAAGTGAAATATTGCATCATATAATTTGGATGAGATGACGACATCGGAGCTGGAGACTGATCTGGCGTAAAGGTGCGACGATTCCACAAATGTCAATGGTGAAACTTTTTGCCGACAAATTGATTTGTCGACATCGTCGTGAGGTCCTAAGATGACAAAACATATAGGAATATTTCCTCTTGTCCTATTTAAACATGTCAATAACATGTTTTTCATACCGGAGCATTTGAAAAAGCAGAGGACTCTCAGACAGCTCGACGATTGTCAGCTTCTACACCGCAAAAAGTGAAATCTAAGTACAAACCCCGTTTCCATATGAGTTGGGAAATTGTGTTCAATGTAAATATAAACAGAATACAATGATTTGCTCATCTTTTTCAACCCATATTCAGTTGAATATCAATCAATCAATCATCCATCCATCCATCCATTTTCTACCGCTTATTCCCTTTTTGGGGTCGCGGGGGGCGCTGGCGCCTATCTCAGCTACAATCGGGCGGAAGGCGGGGTACACCCTGGACAAGTCGCCACCTCATCGCAGGGCCAACACAGATAGACAGACAACATTCACACCCTAGGGACCATTTAGTGTTGCCAATCAACCTATCCCCAGGTGCATGTTTTTGGAGGTGGGAGGGGCCTATCCCCAGGTGCATGTCTTTGGAGGTGGGAGGGGCCTATCCCCAGGTGCATGTCTTTGGAGGTGGGAGGGGCATATCCCCAGGTGCATGTCTTTGGAAGTGGGAGGAAGCCGGAGTACCCGGAGGGAACCCACGCATTCACGGGGAGAACATGCAAACTCCACACAGAAAGATCCCGAGCCTGGATTTGAACCCAGGACTGCAGGACCTTCGTATTGTGAGGCAGACGCACTAACCCCTCTGCCACCGTGAAGCCCAATCAATCAATGTTTATTTATATAGCCCCAAATCACAAATGTCTCAAAGGACTGCACAAATCATTACGACTACAACATCCTCGGAAGAACCCACAAAAGGGCAAGGAAAACTCACACCCAGTGGGCAGGGAGAATTCACATCCAGTGGGACGCCAGTGACAATGCTGACTATGAGAAACCTTGGAGAGGACCTCAGAAGTGGGCAACCCCCCCCCCTCTAGGGGACCGAAAGCAATGGATGTCGAGCGGGTCTAACATGATACTGTGAATATGCTACAAAGACAACATATTTGGTGTTCAAACTGATAAACATGAACTTTTTTGCAAATAATCATTCACTTTAGAATTTGATGCCAGCAACACTTGACAAAGAAGTTGCGAAAAGTGGCAATAAATACTGATAAAGTTGAGGAATGCCCATAATACACTTATTTGGAACATCCCACAGGTGTGCAGGCTAATTGGGAACAGGTGGGTGCCATGATTGGCTATAAAAACAGCTTCCCAAAAAATGCTCAGTCTTTCACAAGAAAGGATGGGGCGAGGTACACCCCTTTGTCCACAACTGCGTGAGCAAATAGTCAAACAGTTTAAGAACAACCTTTCTCAAAGTGCAATTGCAAGAAATTCTGGGATTTCAACATCTACGCTCCATAATATCATCAAAAGGTTCAGAGAATCTGGAGAAATCACTCCACGTAAGCGGCATGGCCGGAAACCAACATTGAAAAGACCGTGACCTTTGATCCCTTGTATCAAAAAACCAACATCAATCTCTAAAGGATATCACCACATGGGCTCAGGAACACTTCAGAAAACCACTGTCACTAAATACAGTTGGTCGCTACATCTGTAAGTGCAAGTTAAAGCTCTACTATGCAAAACGAAAGCCATTTATCAACAACATCCAGAAACGCCGCCGGCTTCTCTGGGCCCGAGATCATCTAAGATGGACTGATGCAAAGTGGAAAAGTGTTCTGTGGTCTGACGAGTCCACATTTAAACATTTTTGGGTGAAATATTTGACATCGTGTCATCCGAACCAAAGGGGAAGCGAACCATCCAGACTGTTATCGACGCAAAGTTCAAAAGCCAGCATGTGTGATGGTATGGGGGTGCATTAGTGCCCAAGGCATGGGTAACTTACACATCTGTGAAGGCACCATTAATGCTGAAAGGTACATACAGCTTTTGGAGCAACATATGTTGCCATCTGAGTGCCGTCTTTTTCATGGACGCCCCTGCTTATTTCAGCAAGACAATGCCAAGTCACATTAAGCACATGTTACAACAGCGTGGCTTTGTGAAAAAAGAGTGCGGGTACTTTCCTGGCCCGCCTGCAGTCCAGACCTGTCTCCCATCGAAAATGTGTGGCGCATTATGAAGCGTAAAATACGACAGCGGAGACCCCAGACTGTTGAACGACTGAAGCTCTACATAAAACAAGAATGGGAAAGAATTCCACTTTCAAATCTTCAACAATTAGTTTCCTCAGTTCCCAAACGTTTATTGAGTGTTGTTAAAAGAAAAGGTGATGTAACACAGTGGTGAACATGCCCTTTCCCAACTACTTTGTCACGTGTTGCAGCCATGAAATTCTAAGTTAATGATTATTTGCAAAAAGAAAAAAAGTTTACGAGTTTGAACATCAAATATCTTGTCTTTGTAGCATATTCAACTGAATATGGGTTGAAAAGGATCTGCAAAATCATTGTATTCTGTTTATATTTACATCTAACACACTTTCCCAACTCATATGGAAACGGGGTTTGTATATACAAGAATAATGCAGTATTTTTTTTGTGATTAAACACTCGTTTTTTTTTTTTTGAAAGCCTTGTCATTTTAAGACAATCAATCCAGAATGTGGTCTTTTGCAATGCATTTTTGAGCAGTTTGTTTCTGTAGCGCATAAAAATGTGCAGTTGATCCGGTAGTGACTTGCTGCAGGAGCAAACAAGTCAATATGGGAGACGTTAAACAGAAAGTTGGCCCTCTCCATGGGAAATTGGAGTCCAAAAAAATTAATGACGGAACAGCTGACCGACTAAGCTTTATGCACACTCTGCAGGAAGGAGTTTTCTTTACGCCAAAGCACTTCCATCCTAAAATGCCACACTAATAACACAAAATTAGTAACGGGTCCACGTTGCTTTTTGAGAGGAACATGAACATGATGTTCAAGGTGCTCTTTATCGAGTCTCTTTTGATGCATAAAATAATGTTTTTAATGAAATGTGATTAATCAAAATTAATTCATGTGAACCTTGTGGTTAATCAGGTCAAATGTTTTAATTATTTAACCACAATACGTTCGTTACAACGTTGCGGAATACCCTTCTGCAGAGGTGCAGATCCTCCTCTGTTACAGCAGCTCTGACACTGCCTTCAAAGCTGGAAAAGGGCTATGTCAGATTTAAAAGCTGGGGGGAAAAAGCAGGTTTATTGAGGCCGAGTCAAGGGGGCTTATGCTATCCCTCACCCCAGAGGACTGGCAATGAAATGCAATTAGGACTGCAATGGTTCCTCAATTAAATTGATTAATGTGATTGGAAAAAAAGCTTCAAATTATATTCTGTTGCTTAGATTATTTCTCAAATGAGTATAAATGACACAAATAAATAAAATCCCAACCATATTGAATGTTGGGAGCTTTACATACATGGGCATAGTTTCTGCAAGGACGCTGCAATTGAGGGTACATGAGAGCGGTGGTTCATGGGCGCAGATATTTTAAATATTATTTTAAAATATTATTAATGTACAAATGTAAAAAGTGTATTTTCAATGTTGATGATCAATGAGTATAAATGATACAAATAAATAAAATAACAACTATTTTGAATGTTGGGAACTTTACAGTCACGGGCATAGTGGCCGCAAGGACGCTGCAATCGAGGGTACGTGAGAGCGGTGGTGCATGGGCGCAGATTTTTTAAAATATTCTTTTAAATTATTATAAATGCACAGATGTTAAAAAGTGCAATTTCAATGTTGATGATAAATTTGTATAAATGACACAAATAAATAAAATCCCATCCATATTGGACGTTGGGAGCTTTACATACACGGGCATAGTTGTTGCAAGGATGCTGCAATTGAGGGTACATGAGAGCGGTGGTGCATGGGCGCAGATATTTTAAATATTATTTTAAAATATTATTAATGCACAAATGTAAAAAGTGCAATTTCAATGTTGATGATCAATGAGTATAAATGATACAAATAAATACAATCCCGGCCATATTGAATGTTGGAAATATTACAGACAGTTTCCGCAAGGACGCTGAAATTGAGGGTACATGAGAGCGGTGGTGCATGGGCGCAGAATTTTTAAAATATTTTTTTAAATTATTATAAATGCACAAATGTTAAAAGTGCAATTTCAATGTAGATGATACATGAGTATAAATGATACAAATAAATAAAATACTGACCATATTGAATGTTGGGAACTTTACATACACGGGCATAGTTGTTGCCAGGACGCTGCAATTGAGGGTACATGAGAGCGGTGGTGCATGGGCGCACATTTTTTAAAGCTATTGTTTTAAGTCATTATTAATGTACAAATGTTAAAAGTGCAATATCCATGTGGATGATGAAGGTTATGTGGCACACAGAAAAAAAGATTTCAATGATGTTCCCTAAAATACACATTGAAACTTTAAGGCAAAAAGACCGTTTTATCCAAATACCGTACTCGGTTAATCAAACAAATAGATTACTCAATTACTAAAATAATAACAGCTGCCACTTAAAATGCAATGTTGATGCCATTCGAAAGCCTTTAACGTCTAACGCGTTCTTTCCCTACATATCACGTAGAGACCCCCCCCCTCACAAACTTGACTCCTTCTTTTGTTGAGCGGCGCTGATTGCCGGCGTGCCAGTCACGGATGCTTGAAAGATAAATACTTTTAATTAGGGGGCAGGGGTAGAACCATTAAAGGAAGCCAGACTGCTGCAAAAAAGTCATTAACAATCTTAAATTAAATTTTTATTTTTATGATAGCCATTTACATGTATAATAAGAGTCAATGATTCTTGGAAGGGAATGACAGGAACGGAGTGCTGCGAGTAGTCATGGAAGACAGCCCCCCCCCCCCCCCCTTTTAAATGAGCCGGGCTTTGCCATTCATTTCTGCTAATGAACTAGCTGTGCACGAGGCCCAAGAACCCAGGAACCATCAGCATTACATTTTCACACTGGGGGGGGGGGTCCATTTATTAGGGGAGGGGGAAGCCTGGATAACACTTCTCATCCTTCAGGGATGGAGGCAACAGGACAGTTGGATAAATAAATCAAGATAAAGGATAAACAAGCTGTCGTTGCATACGGTAATTGTTTATTTGATCAAGACCCGTGGTGCCATAATGTCTGTAAATCAGCCGCGTTGCAATTCCCACATAATCTGCTTCTGCCGTGATAAAGTGTCTGACATATTTGGGAGAGCAAGTCAAGTTCATTAGAGCCTCTTTCCCAATCTTGCGGCTGTTGTGTTTCCCAGCCCGCTCTTACTTTGGCGGTGCCTGAGTGTCTGCGCGGATACCTCAGCATAAGTGAGTCCTGAGATAAGCGGGCCCCGCTGATCCGTGGCCCTATCGGGCTTGAACGTGGCCTCCTCTGTGAATTTGGGTTAAAAATACATTTCTTCAGAGAGAGAAAAAAGACTTCTGTGGTGCTTTTTAATGTTTTTTCAAATGGGACTTCAAGCAAGACAGGAAGCTCCTGGGATTCCAGCAGACAATCGGAGCCTTACGTTTGGCATTGTCCTTGACATTCTTCCATCCCACAATGCGGCTGGACGTGGCCTTCTGGAAAGCGTGACATCATCACCGCTGACAGACATTTTGCACATAAATCACCTGTGCTCTGCACTTTTGTAATCGTGCCGTACCAGACCACATACTTACTGTAGTGCTGATAGAAGTTTCCAGTATTCTTGGAGAAACGCTCCAGATTTGAAACTAGGTACCATTTACACTAAGGTTATCCAGGGTAAATCCCGCCTAACCTTATCCGTGTCCACACACAACAATGTTAGAGACCCCCGACCCCCTCAGTCCGTCGGGGCAACGCAACCTAGTACGCATGCGCGGAAAATGCACACCTCATTGTCACCTCTGGTGTGGCTTCGTGTGCAAGTTCTTTAATGGAACTTATCTGAACTGCATGGGTTCCTTCCGGGTACTCCGGCTTCCTCACACCACCAAAGACATGCACCTGGGGATAGGCCCCTCCCACCTCCAAAGACATGCACCTGGGGATAGGCCCCTCCCACCTCCAAAGACATGCACCTGGGGATAGGCCCCTCCCACCTACAAAGACATGCACGTGGGGATAGGCCCCTCCCACCTACAAAGACATGCACATGGGGATAGGCCCCTCCCACCTACAAAGTCATGCACCTGGGGATAGGCCACTCCCACCTACAAAGACATGCAACTGGGGATAGGCCACTCCCACATACAAAGACATGCACCTGGGGATAGGCCACTCCCACCTACAAAGACATGCACCTGGGGATAGGCCACTCCCACCTACAAACACATGCACCTGTGGATAGGCCACTCCCACCTACAAAGACATGCACCTGGGGATAGGCCCCTCCCACTTCCAAAGACATGCACCTGGGATAGGCCACTCCCACCTACAAAGACATGCAACTGGGGATAGGCCCCTCCCACCTCCAAAGACATGCACCTGGGGATAGGCCACACCCACCTACAAAGACATGTAACTGGGGATAGGCCCCTCCCACCTCCAAAGACATGCACCTGGAGATAGACCCCTCCCACCTACAAAGACATGCACCTGGGATAGGCCCCTCCCACCTCCAAAGACATGCACCTGGAGATAGACCACTCCCACCTCTAAAGACATGCACCTGGGGATAGACCCCTCCCACTTCCAAAGACATGCACCTGGGGATAGGCCACTCCCACCTACAAAGAGATGTAACTGGGGATAGGCCCCTCCCACCTCTAAAGACATGCACCTGGGGATAGGCCCCTCCCACCTCCAAAGACATGCACCTGGGGATAGGCCCCTCCCACCTCCAAAGACATGCACCTGGGGATAGGCCCCTCCCACCTCCAAAGACATGCACCTGGGGATAGGCCCCTCCCACCTCCAAAGACATGCACCTGGGGATAGGCCCCTCCCACTTCCAAAGACATGCACCTGGGGATAGGCCCCTCCCACCTCCAAAGACATGCACCTGGGGATAGGTTGATTGGCAACACTAAATTGGCCCTAGTGTGTGAATGTTGTCCATCTATCTGTGTTGGCCCTGTGATGAGATGGTGACTTGTCCAGGGTGCACACCGCCTTCCGCCCGATTGTAGCTGAGATAGGCACCAGCGCCCTTCGCGACCCCAAAGGGAATAAGTGGTAGATATGGATGGATGGATATATAAAACAGTTAGTTCTAGCTATAAATATACTGTATGAAAAATGGAAAAAGATGTAGGGAAAAAATATATTTTTTGTTTTAATATAGTTTCTGCATGAGGACAAACATGACACAAACCTCCCTAATTGTTATAAAGCACACTGTTTATGTTAAACATGCTTCACTGATCCAAGTATTTGGCGAGCGCCGTTTTGTCCTACTCATTTTGGCGGTCTTTGAACTCACCGTGGTTTGTTTACATGTATAACTTTCTCCGACTTTCTAAGACGTGTTTTATGCCACCTCTTTTTCCGTCTCATTTTGTCCACCAAACTTTTAACGTTGTGCGTGAATGCACAAAGGTGAGTTTTGTTGATGTTATTGACTTGTGTGGAGTGATAATCGGGCATATTTGGTCACTGCATGACTGCAAGCTAATCGATGCTAACATGCTATTTAGGCTCGCTATATGTACATATTGCATCATTATGCCTCATTTGTAGCTATATTTGAGTTCATTTAATTTCCTTTAAGTCTTCTTAATTCAATTTATATCTCATGACACACTATATGTATGTAATGTGGCTTTTAAATTAGTTTTGCGGCTCCAGACATATTTGTTTTTGTATTTTTGGTCCAATATGGCTCTTTCAACATTTTGGGTTGCCAAACCCTGATGTAGAGGAAGGAGAAACTCGGGCATGTCTGGATGACCCGCCTCCATATTTCTAGTGGTTAGCTGTGAGTTACGGAACCGCTTTATTATGAATCTGGATGTGGCGCAGTCTTTGTGACGTCACTTCCTGTTTGGGGTGTGGTCTTTCTGGCATCACTTCCTCTCCGGACTCAGTTTGTAAACGATCAATGAGTCAATACAAAGCTAAGAGCCGGAGATTGAAGAAATACACGACGTACTTACCTGTGTAAAAATGTATCCGAGGCGGGGAACCTTAAAGGGGAAAATTATCACAATTTCAAAAGGGTTAAAAACAATAAAAATCAGTTCCCAATGGCTTGTTGTATTTTTTTAAGTTTTTTTCAACATTTTACCGTTCTCGGAATATCCCTAAATAAAGCTTTAAAGTGCCTTATTTTCGCTCTCTGCGAAGACACTGGCCATTTCCCTGTGACGTCACACAGTGCTGCCAATGTAAACAAACAATGGGAATACCACAGCAAGATATAGCGACATTAGCTCGGATTCAAACTCGGATTTCAGCGATTTAAGCGGTTCAACAGATTACGCACGTATCGAAACAGATGGTTGGAGTATGAAAATATTGAAGAAGAAACTGAAGCTATTGAGCGAATAGCTATTGACGCTATTCATAGCCATAGCATGGCCGAATAGCTGCGTTAGCATCGCCGGTAAAATGTGCGGACCAAACGATCAGGACTTTTGCATCTTTTGACACTGGAGCAACTTAAATCCGTCGATTGATAAGTGTTTGTTTCGCATTAAAAGTGGGTGGAAGGAAACGTATTATAGTTGCAAATGCATCTACAGGTTATCCATACATCTCTGTGCCATGTCTGCTTTAGCACCGCCGGTAAATAGCATGTTAGCATCGATTAGCATAGCATGTTAGCATTGATTAGCTGGCAGTCAACATCAACAAAACTCACCTTTGTGATTTCGTTGACTATGGTTGCAAATGCATCTGCAGGTTATCCATACATCTCTGTGCCATGTCTGTCTTAGCATCGCCGGTCAAATGTGGAGACACTCTGGCACATTCAATGGGGGTCTGGCGGCAGACACTTTGGCATCTTCGGGCCAGTGGTGCAACTTGAATCCCTCCCTGTTAGTGTTGTTACACCCTCCAACAACACACCGACGAGGCATGATGTCTCCAAGGTTACAAAAAATAGTCAAAAAAACGGAAAATAACAGACCCGGTGTTTGTAATGTGTTGAAAATGAAAATGGTGGGTGTGTTACCTCGGCGACGTCACATTCTGACGTCATCGCCTCCGGCGCGATAAACAGAAAGGCGTTTAATTTGCCAAAATTCACCCATTTAGAGTTCGGAAATTGGTTAAAAAAATAGATGGTCTTTTTTCTGCACCATCAAGGTATATATTGACACTTACATAGGTCTGCTGATAATGTTCCCCTTTAAACGCTGGTTTAGTGTGGCTGAAACGGGGCTTAGGCTAAATAATTATCCGTTTAAGGGGTTCAAGGACTTAGTGTAGACGCCACACACCTCTGGCTACCCTGCGGTCCACAGCGCCACATATATTTGTGGCCTGCACTCACCTCCTGACAGCTTCTATGCCATGTGAAAGTGTCGGCTGCCATGTCAGGACATAAACACTCCACTTTCCTCAGAGACCTCGCTCAGACGCGCCGCCTGCTGGAGGCTGCGGTCTCGCCCCTCCACGCCGCAGATAAGACAGGTTTTTCCAAGGTAAACAGGGCAGAGTGGAGGACCAGTAAATCCCACCGGTCATCCCCCCTTTGCGTCAGGGCAGAAGCATGCAGCCAAATTTGATTAGCCAAAGCAAACACGGCCGGCGAGGACAAGCAAGTGTGCTGAAATCGGAGCTGTGTGGGTACATTTCAATCTGTTGCTGGTGATTTATGCCACTAAAAAGACATTTTTTATTCTCATGCTGCGGTTCTGATGCCGCTTGGCAGATGCACAATTGCCCAAAAAAAAAGACCCCTGAGAAGCCAAGGAGGCGGGAGGCGGGAAGCGCGAGGAGGAGGGTGTTGATCACCCAGCCTGCACAGCCATCATCTCCATTGTCAGCTAAAAATAAAGAAGTCATTTTGCGTCTTGGCTTTTGTTGCGCCTTTTGTGCGGGAAAAGATAATAGCGGGCCGCGCCACCTTCGCCGTGACACGTGAGTGGCATCAGACGGTCCCGCCTGATTCAACCCGGAGCAGAAGTGAGGCAGACGACATTCTCGGAAGCGCGTGGATTCAATCGCCACCGTTGTCCTTTTTGATCGCAGGGAAGACTTAGTTTATGAGCTTGTCTGCTGCTTTACAAGAGCCTCACCTGTGCCAGCCTCGCTCTGCACACTTTGCAGCGCCATTGTCCTGATTGGCTGTAAAAATCAACTCTGTTCAGATGCAAGAACATCCTGGCTCCACAATGTGCTGAACACAAAAAAGCAATGCAAGTATTGCAACTCTTAATTTGTGTGATTTAGGGCCTGACTTAACCGTATTTTTCAAAATATAAGTCGATCTGGAGCAGGGGTCGGGAACCTTTTTGGCTGAGAGAGGCATGAAAGCCGAATATTTTCAAATATATTCCTGTGAGAGCCATATAATATTTTTTAACAGTGAATCGGCTAAATCCGTTCATTTGTAAATAAGACCAACATTTTTAGATTACAATAAGTCTCATTCTTTTTAATAACATTGTTATTCTGAAGCTAACCAATAATAAATACAATACTTCTTACCAATAATGCGAACTTCCTGTACCCCGAAAGACAGCTGGGATTGGCTGAGCCACCCAGAATCTCAAACAGGTGCATTATTCGGGTCCGCCTTTGGCTGCTGCCCCCGAGACCCACGGCCGGATAAGTGGTAGAAGACGCCTTGGTGCCACTATTTAATGCATTGTGAAAGTAATGCGGTTGTTGTATTGAAGTGAAAATATCAAATTTCCTGTAGATTTTTGCTAAAGTATGTTAATTATTAAAATGTAGGTCTAAGTGAGACCTACATAGTGTTTTTTGTTTCATGTCTCTCTGACTTTCCTACCGGAAGTTACAAGCAGTTTTGTCTGTGTTTTCTTCCTAGGAGCAGTTTGTCTGTGTTGTATTCCTAGGGGGCGCTAGAGCACGATTTTGAGTTTTGGGGCCAAAACCTCGAACAGGTGCATTATTCATTACTTATCCCGTTAAGAAATGTCAGCTAATTCATCTGAGAGCCAGAAGCAGTCATCAAAAGAGCCATAGGTTCCCTACCCCTGATCTGGATTATACATCGAACTGGCCAAAAATGCATAATAAAGAAGGAAAAAAACATATATATGTCATGTCTGTTGATCATGTTTTTGTTTGGCCATGTGCTGTTTGTTTTTTGGACACTCAGTTCCTGTTTTTGCACTTCCTTGATTGTTTTGTTTCCATGACTACCCATTAGTTTTCACCCGTCCTCATGCCACGCACCTGTCTCACGTTTTGCACTCGCACACCTGTTTTCACTAATCATGTCTTTTATTTAAAGGCGACTTTACCTCTACTTCATGCCATGCCATGCCTGTCACTCATACTGTTCATAGTTGCCCTCCTGCCCATGCCACATCATTTTTGGGTTTTTATGTCACGGTTATCGAGTTTTGCTTTTTGTCCATTGTTCTGCCTTTGTGCTAGTTTTTGTTTTCAGTGGTCAAGTTTGTTCTCCGCCATTGTGAATTGTGAATTATATTTATATAGCGCTTTTCTCTAGTGACTCAAAGCGTTTTACATAGTGAAACCCAATATCTAATTTACATTTAAACCAGTGTGGGTGGCACTGGGAGCAGGTGGGTAAAGTGTCTTGCCCAAGGACACAACGGCAGTGACTAGGATGGCAGAAGCGGGGATCGAACCGGCAACCCTCAAGTTGCTGGCACAGCCGCTCTACCAACCGAGCTGTACCGCCCTAGTCAAGTTTGTTCTCCGCCATTGTGCGCGCCTTTTGTTTGTTGCCTTTTTTGTAGTTTGTTAGCGTTTAAATAAAATATGTCTTTACCTTCACGCCTTGCCCGCGCCAACTTTCCTTTGCCTTCCGGGAAAACAACCATCACAGCCCACGATCTGAAAATATACATCGCACTGGAGTATAAGTCACATTATTGGGGGAAATTTATTTTATAAAACCCAACACCAAGAATAGACATTTGAAAGGCAATTTAAAATAAATAAAGAATAGTGAACAACAGGCTAAATAAGTGTAGGTTAACCTAACATATTATGGTTAGAGTCATTCAAATAACTATAACATATAGAACATGCTATACCTTTACCAAACTATCTCTCACTCCTAATCCATAAATCCCATGAAATCTTATACGTCTAGTCTCTTATGTGAATGAGCTAAATAATATGATTTAATAATTTCACACATAAGTCGCTCCGGAGTATATGTCGCACCCAAACTATGAAAAAAAACTGCGATATATAATCCGAAAAATACGGTACTAAAGCTTTGCGTGTACTCTGGTTCTACGCTATACCGGTATTGGTATAGTACCGCCATACTAATGAATCATTTTTGGTACATCATTTTTAGGTGCGGTATATGTCGGCTGGTAGAGTGGCCGTGCCAGCAACTTGAGGGTTCCAGGTTCGATCCCCGTTTCCGCTATCATTGTGACACTTTACCCACCTGCTCCCAGTGCCACTCACACTGCTTTAAATGTAACTTAGATATTGGGTTTCACTATGTAAAAGTACTTTGAGTCACTAGAGAAAAAACGCTATATAAGTATAATTCACTTCACTTCACATCACTACTTTTTTATATATTTTTGTTTTTTATTTTGATGATTCCTGCGATGAGATGGCGACTTGTCCAGGGTGTACCCCGCCTTCCGCCCGATTGTAGCTGAGATAGGCGCCAGCGCCCCCCGCGACCCCGAAAGGGAATAAGCGGTAGAAAATGGATGGATGGATGGATTTTGATGATTAAAACAGTTTAGAAGACACTAGGAATGTAAGGTATACCGGTGTTAGTATAGTACCGCGATATTAAGGAATTATTTTCGGTACTATATTGTCTCTGAAACGTACTGGTCGAAGTCACGTTGTGTCATTGCTAAATTTACCGGCATATGAGCATGCTCGGCAGCGCACACACACAGAGTACTTACAAGCAGACACAGTGTGAAGACAGAAAAGGGAAAACGAATGCATTTTTGGCTTAAGAAGTAAATATAAAGGTGAAGTTATAACACTGAAACAGGAAGAGGTGCTTTAACACATGGCTAACATCCATCCGTCATCGGCAGTGTTGTAGCTACTTCTAAATAACTAATCCTGGCCCTAATGGCCACAAATAAATTAAGTTTTTCACAAGTATCATTACCACTGTTTCACTACACACCGTAGCTCACCGGCGTCAAAATGTAAACAAACGCCATTGGTGGATCTACACCTGACATCCACTGTAATGATACCAAGTACAATCACGTATCTAGTCAATACTACTATGATCACCTCGATATTTTTTGGCATCACAACATCTTTTATCCTTTTTAAAAAAATGCATATTATGATGATAAAGTCAGGAAATACGTCCCTGGACACATGAGGACTTTGAATATGACCAGCGTATAGTTCGAAAGCCTCGACTCGTTCGCCAACATCACATCTCTACCAGGCAAAGACTTTGACCCTCTGGAAACAATCCACCGATCAATAATTAGTGGTTCAGGTAATTATACTGCCATCTAGTGGTGTTTTATAGGTACTGCTGGAGTTAATCAGAGTGAGCAGGCAGTATAAGAACACATTTTTGGTGACGTTTTTTACAATTAACCCTCTTGGGACATTCGATTGTAATCAAGCTATTCAATTTATTTGGATTCAGGTATTTTCAACCTTTTTTTTGCTCAATTTTCTCAAATAACTAAACATAGGGAAACATGTATTGTTTCCTATTAGTAATGACTTGGTATCTGATCGATACCCAAATGTGTGGTATCATCCAAAACTAATGTCAAGTATCAAAGAAGAGAAGAATAAGTGATGATTACATTTTAACAGAAGTGTAGATAGAACATGTTAAAACAGAAAATAAGCAGATATTAACAGTCAATGAACAAGTAGATTAATAATCAATTTTTACAGTTTGTCCTTAGTAATGTGTACAAAATAATAGGTGTATAAATGACACAATATGTTACTGCATATGTCAGCAGACTAATTAGGAGCTTTTGTTTGTTTACTTACTACTAAAAGACAAGCTGTCTAGTATGTTCAACATTTTATTTAAGGACTTAAGTCAGGGGTGTCAAAGTCATTTTAGATGGAGAAAAATCTATTCCCAAATTGGCCGGACTGGTAAAATCACGACATGATAACTTAAAAATAAAGACAACTTCAGATTGTTTTCTTTGTTTAGAAATAGAACAAGCCGATTCTATTAATGTACAAATCATAATGTTGATGTTTTTTTAAACTTACATGTTGTGGTTCATAGTATTCTATCTTTATTTGTCGTTATTTATACTTCCTGAATAAATGATGTGATAATGTTCATCTGTCAACTCATTGGTGTTCATTTTCAATCTATCAAGATGACAAAATTATATCAAAATCAAATTGCAGGATGTTATTTATGTAGTTTGCTCATTTCCCTTGACTGGTGCACTAACTTTTTTATTTTTTTTATATGTAGCATAATCTGCAAATATACAAAGAATTGCTGTTGTGACATCTAGAGCAGTGGTCCCCAACCACCGGGCCGTGGCCCGATTGGTACCGGGCCCCGGAAGAATTTTTTATAAATTTGTATTAAAAAAAAAATATATATATACATATTATTTATTTATTTATTTATTTAATTAAATCAACATTAAAAACACAATATACACTTACAATTAGTGCACCAACCACAAAAACCTCCCTTTCTCATGACAAAAACGTCCCTTTTTCATGACAAAGAAAAAAAAAAAAAAAAGAAAAAAAGATACCCCCGGGCCGCGGGACAAATTATTAAGCGTTGACCGGTCCGCAGATACAAAAAGGTTGGGGACCACTGATCTAGAGGACACATTTAAAAATTGTAATTTTTAAATGTGTACATTTTTAAAATTGTAATTTTCCTGAAGGAACTCTCCTGACGGAATAAATAAAATACTATCTAATCTAATTTAGAACAGCATTTTCCTTTCATTCAAAAATGTTGGCTCATTTTTTTGCTTAGTAATCTCACTATGCGGGCCGAATAAAGCCTGTTCACGGGCCTGATCCGGCCTGCGGGCCGTACGTTTGACACCCCTGACTTAAGTGTCATTGATCAGTAGATGAAACGCAAGACAACCACTAGATAGTCCTCACTTCTTTACTAGATTGCACATGCAGTTTAGCGTGTGGTATTTGTGTCTGAGTGAATCAGGCACTTAGTGTGTGGGGCAGCTCCGGATGAAAATACCAACATGTGACACAGGCGGCATAAAGCTGCATGTGGGCGAGTGTGGTGGTATCACAGCCGGGCAGTAACGGGTTCGGGCTCTTTGATTGCTGAGGTGGACATTGTGTGTAGTCACAGCTGGTCATGTTCAAGGTAAATAAGTCACCGCGATCCACGGCCGACACCTTTTGTCCTACTTTGTCGGTTTGCACTGACCCCGCCCACTTTGTCCTTCCCTCTCTTCTGCAGATGAAATTAAAGACGACTTCGACACGCTGGGGCCAGACAGCACTTTGCAGGCAATTGGAAACGGTACAGGTGAGTGCTGAGGATCATTTAACCCTACTGTGACTGTCATTTAACCAATATCAAAATAATCAATCAATGTTTACTTATATAGTCCTAAATCTGCCGCCACAAAAACACCACCCACCCATGATGTTGCTCCAACAACTACAGACTACTGACAGTAAATATATCCCTGCTTTTGGGAGTATTTGAGGACTGCAAGTATGTTGTAATTTGCTTATTGCACAGTAACTCTCAAGAAAACTAATAATGTTTTTTTTTTTAATTAATCCTAAATTTGATATTACAGTCGTCCGTGGTTTTTGGTATCTAATTGGTTCCAGGCCTTATTATCAATTTATTATTTATTTTCTGCATATTTAATTGATGTATTTGTAGATACTACTTTGTTTGTTTGTTTTTGTTTTTCTCTGTTAGATTTTTTGCTTTTTTAAATTTAATTTTATTTTATTTTTATTTTTTTGGGGGTGGGTGGTATGATGGGGATGTACATAAAAAAAACTTTTGACATTTAGAGCAGACAACAGCTATTTGATGTATGTGAATATGATGTAATGGATAGAAATGTTTGATGCTGGATGTCAATAAAAAAAAAAAAAAATAAAAAATAATAATTGGTTCCAGGCCCGACGGATTTCCGCAAAGTTGGATAAATATCAAATATTTATACGGATGTTTTCATATTTATAAATGTATTATGTACATGTGAGTCCTCCCAAAGACTATAAAAATGAGACCCATTACCTCCCTGGTTGGCACTCAGCATCACGGGTTGAAATTGGGGGTTAAATCACCAAAAATTATTCCCGAGCGTGGCCACTGGTGCTGCTCACTGCTCCCCTCACCTCCCAGGGGGTGATCAAGGGGATGGGTCGAATGCAGAAGACACATTTCACCACAACGAGTGTGTGTGTGACAATCATCGCTACTTTAACTTTAACTTAATTTATTTATACACTTGGGGATGCCTGTGATAAGGTGGCGACTTGTCCAGGGTGTACACCGCCTTCCGCCCGATTGTAGCTGAGATAGGCACTAGCGACCCCCCAAAGGGAATAAGCCGTAAAAAATGGATGGATGGATGGACTTGGGGACCATTTTAGTCGAAACAACACAAATATGTGTTTAATAAACGCTGCATAGTTCGCTCGGTAGAAAGGCCGTGCCAGCAACTTGAGGGTTCCAGGTTCGATCCCCGCTTCCGCCATCGTAGTCACTGCCGTTGTGTCCTTGGGCAAGACACTTTAGCCACCTGCTCCCAGTGCCACCCACACTGCTTTAAATGTAACTTAAATATTGGCTTTCACTATGTAAAAGTGTTTTATTAAATATAATTCACTTCACTTAATTCACTAATCACGGGTGCCTAAAGCATTTAGTTTCCAGCGATGACATTTGGAGGCTTTTTTTTTTATTCTCTCTTCAGACAAGCAAATAGTTGCTACCTCGACCTTTCCGCAATTGGCCGGGGAAGTCTTCACAACGGGCCCTTAAAGCTTACCTTGACTTGCCAGCCAAATGGCTCGTTAGCGGCAATCCATCTCAAGTGAGACATCACTCAGACGAGGAGTAATGAAGGTCACCCAAACAGTCTTAGCTGGTTACGGAAGGTGAACGTGTTAAAAAGGTGCAGGTGGCAGCACGCTCACAGGCTCAGAGTCTGCGCTCTGTTTTCATGTCTAGTTTGAGGTCTGCTTGGGCTAATCTGCCCGTAGCAAAACCCACCAGAAAACTAAATCCTTGCTCTGACTTTGCACATCAATGCTCTCCTGCTGATGAATCAGGAGCGTGCACGTGTGTTTTGACGGAATTAGGTCCTGCCCGTTGCTTATGTGTGATTTGAGGCCGGATTCGGTTGCAATTCTTATTTTACATGCACAGCATGACAAAGCACACTGAAAAAAGGCAGTGTTCAGAAAACAAGAAAAAAAAAATACAAAAATGCAGGGTATTTTATTTGAACTGAGCAAAATTATCTGCCAATAGAACACGGAAATGTGGCTTGTTCTATTGAGCTAACCTCAATGAATCCAAAAAGTACCTTAAAATAAGTATATTCTCACTAATAACAAGTGCACTTTTCTTGGTAGAAAAAAAAAGGGACCTTTTTGCTCGATATGTTGAAAAATATCCTTAAATGAAGTAAATGCTAGTGCAATCATCTTAGTTCAGTCTTTATTTGAAGGGACAATGCACAGAAACATTAAGCTTGAAGACAAGTATGTTCTGTACCAGATTATAGCCAAATAGCTCATTTCTATCTGCAGTCCCTGGCTACCTAAATTAAAGGGATACCAAAATGATGCAATACAGTTATGACAACAAAATCATACCATATTATGTAATCAAATGAAGAAAAGTCATAAAATGCCCTTTCATTGACACATACTTAATAAACAATACAACCACCCCTCCTTTACATCATAACTAGACAATATAAGCTCTTGTTCACATCTCAGGATCAGAATCATAATCATTTTATTTGTTCGTTCCAACATGCACAAGACACATCAGAATTTGAATTACATTTTCGGCACAGTCCCGCTAAGAGCAGACATACGTTAAATAAATGATAAATGGGTTGTACTTGTATAGCGCTTTTCTACCTTCAAGGTACTCAAAGCGCTTTGACACTACTTCCACATTTACCCATTCACACACACATTCACACACTGATGGAGGGAGCTGCCATGCAAGGCGCCAACCAGCACCCATCAGGAGCAAGGCTGAAGTGTCTTGCTCAGGACACAACGGACGTGACGAGGTTGGTTCTAGGTGGGATTTGAACCAGGGACCCTCGGGTTGCGCACGGCCACTCTCCCACTGCGCCACGCCGTCCCTTCAGTCTTTATTTGAAGGGACAATGCACAGAAACATTAAGCTTGAAGACAAGTATGTTCTGTACCAGATTATAGCCAAATAGCTCATTTCTATCTGCAGTCCCTGGCTACCTAAATTAAAGGGATACAAAAATGATGCAATACAGTTATGACAACAAAATCATACCATATTATGTAATCAAATTAAGAAAAGTCATAAAATGCCCTTTCATTGACACATACTTAATAAACAATACAACCACCCCTCCTTTACATCATAACTAGACAATATAAGCTCTTGTTCACATCTCAGGATCAGAATCAGAATCATTTTATTTGTCCGTTCCAACATGTACAAGACACATCAGAACTGAAATCACATTTTCGGCACAGTCCCGCTAAGAGCAGACATACGTTAAATAAATGATAAATGGGTTGTACTTGTATAGCGCTTTTCTACCTTCAAGGTACTCAAAGCGCTTTGACACTACTTCCACATTCACACACACATTCACACACTGATGGAGGGAGCTGCCATGCAAGGCGCCAACCAGCACCCATCAGGAGCAAGGGTGAAGTGTCTTGCTCAGGACACAACGGACGTGACGAGGTTGGTTCTAGGTGGGATTTGAACCAGGGACCCTCGGGTTGCGCACGGCCACTCTCCCACTGCGCCACGCCGTCCCAGGGGGGGGACAAAACGACAAAACGAGACCGCCGACGGATCAGCCGGTTACAGCGCTCCTAAAAAAGATAAGAAAAGGGTGACATTAGAAAAAGGGGGGGGAGTAAAAAAAATATCGGTCCAAGGCTAGACCCTCAGCAAAGGTCTAGTCTGAGCTGAGTCCAAGGAAAAAAACCTCACATAGCATGGCACACATCTGTCATCATTTGTAAAAACAACCATGATTTTAACAGACACACCTCACAATTTACATTAAAATGCTGTCATGGATAAATATAATGTACATCACGTTGATCTGTCAAACATAGTGTCCACCTTATTGACCGTGTGAGCAGCTTTGATCGCTCCTAAGCCACTTTTTTAACTTCAAATGTAAATGAAGAGTATTCTGTTAAACTTTTAAAGTTTTGCATGCTTGAAGTAAGAAATTATTACTTTAAAAAAGTATTTTTATACTTGTGAGTGTTGATGACACAGCTTTGCAAAAGTTGATATTCTAGTTTCAAGCATGTTTTACTCAATATAGGTCATCACATCTCAGCAACAAGCTGTAATATCTTACTGACATCATTTCAATCAATCAATCAATGTTTATTTATATAGCCCCAAATCACAAATGTCTCAAAGGACTGCACAAATCATTACGACTACAACATCCTCGGAAGAACCCACAAAAGGGCAAGGAAAACTCACACCCAGTGGGCAGGGAGAATTCACATCCAGTGGGACGCCAGTGACAATGCTGACTATGAGAAACCTTGGAGAGGACCTCAGATGTGGGCAACCCCCCCCCCCCCTCTAGGGGACCGAAAGCAATGGATGTCGAGCGGGTCTAACATGATACTGTGAAAGTTCAATCCATAGTGGCTCCAAGACAGCAGTGAGAGTCCCGTCCACAGGAAACCATCTCAAGCGGATCAGCAGCGTAGAGATGTCCCCAACCGATACAGGCGAGCGGTCCATCCTGGGTCTTGACTTTGGACAGTCAGTACTTCATCCATGGTCATCGGACCGGACCCCCTCCACAAGGGAGGGGGGGACATAGGAGAAAGAAAAGAAGCGGCAGATCAACTGGTCTAAAAAGGAGGTCTATTTAAAGGCTAGAGTATACAGATGAGTTTTAAGATGAGACTTAAATGCTTCTACTGAGGTGGCATCTCGAACTGTTACCGGGAGGGCATTCCAGAGTACTGGAGCCCGAACGGAAAACGCTCTATAGCCCGCAGACTTTTTTTGAGCTCTAGGAATCACTAGGACCAAAACCCTTAAAACAAGTAAAAGACTCTAACATAAAATCTGCTTAGTAAGAAGATCTTATCAGACAGAAAATAGGCAAATATCAACCTTATTTGAGATATTTCATCTCACTTTCTGCAGTGCAGAGCCCATCATTTAGAGATATTCTCTCCAAATGGACTGCCATGTTGAAGTCTCACCATCCTGCACGTGTTTCCAGGAAAACATCCCCAATATCCGTGTTCCTCCAGGGTTGGGGGAGTGAAAAGGAATCAAATGTATTCCTTGCTGTGTCTTGTTTCCCCTTCAGTCAAGAGCGTGGATTGCACTTCAGAGTTTGAGGATTTCTTCGTCAAGCGGAAGCTGGATGTCAGCGACAGCCACGTGGTGAGCATCGCCGAGTATCTCCAGCGAGGAGACACCGCCATCATCTACCCAGAAGCCCCGGAAGAGCTGTCACGCCTCGGGACGCCGGAGGCAGCGGGACCGGAGGAGAACGGTACGTGTCTTCGAGGGTTGTAGCGATACCAATCTTTTGGTGTCCATCCATTTTCTACCGCTTATTCCCTTTGGGGTCACACGGGGCGCTGGTGCCTATCTCAGCTACAATCAGACGTAAGGCGGCGTACACCCTGGACAAGTCGCCACCTCATCGCAGTGTTTTGGTACTGGTACTAAAATGATTTCGATGCTTTTCGGTACTGTTCTAAATAAAGGGGACCACAAAAAAAATGCATTATTGGCTTTATTTTAACAAAAAATCCTAGGGTACATGAGACATGTTTATTATTGCAATTTTGTATTTAATAAAATAGTGAAGATACTCGTCAACTTGTCTTTTAGTAGTAAGTAAACAAACAAAGGCTCCTAATTAGTCTGCTGACATATGCAGTAACATATTGTGTCATTTATACACCTATTATTTTCTACACATTATGAGGGACAAACTGTAAAAATGTATTATGAATCTACTTGTTCATTTACTGTTAATATGATGAGGTGGCGACTTGTCCAGGGTGTACCCCGCCTTCCGCCCGATTGTAGCTGAGATAGGCGCCAGCGCCCCCCGCGACCCCGAAAGGGATTAAGCGGTAGAAAATGGATGGATGGATGGATCTGCTTATTTTCTGTTTTAACATGTTCTATCTACACTTCTGTTCAAATGTAATAATCACTTATTCTTTGATACTTTACATTAGTTTTGGATGATACCACACATTTGGGTATCAATCCGATACCAAGTAGTTGCAGGATCGTACAATAAATTATACTACCTAAAAAAAAAACAATAATAATATGGTTAAAAAATACTGATATAAAGGGTAGGTGTCGCGCTGTTTTCTCTTTTAACATGTTCTATCGACACTTCTGTTAAAATGTAATAATCACTTATTCTTCTCTTCTTTGATATTTTACATTAGTTTTGGATGATGCCACGCATTTAGGTATTAATCCGATACCAAATTGTTACAGGATCATACATTGGTCATATTCAGAGTCCTCATGTATCCAAGGACGTATTTCCTGAGTTAATAAACATAATATACATTTAAAAACAAAAACAAAAGAAGATCTGATGCCCAAAAAAATCTACATAATCATAGTAGTATCGACTAGATACACAACTGTACTTGGTATCATTACAGTGGATGTTAAGTGTAGATCCACCAATGGTGTCTGTTTACATTTTGATGCCGGTGAGCTACGGTGTGTAGTGAAGCATGTTCAGCTATTCCTCGTCCTCCAGCAAGAAACGTACTTTATTTGTCACCATGGAGGCAAGGACTATTGATTTAGAAGAAGCTAAAACATTGCCGACTCGCTAGCTAGCCATGTCTTAAAGCACCTCCTCCTGTTTCAGTGTTATAACTTCACCTTTATCTTTACTTTTTACGCAAAAATGCGTCCGTTCTCCCTTGTCTGTCTACACACCGTGTCTGCTTGTAAGTACTCTGTGTGGGCGCGCTGCCGAACATGCTCCTCTGCTGGTAAAACCAGCGATGGCGGTAAAGTACCGAAAATAATTCCTTAGTATCGCGGTACTATACTAATAGTGGTCTACCGTACGTTCCTGGTGTCTTCTAAACTGTTTTTATCATTTAAAAATAAAAAACAAATACATAAAAAACTTGCCAATATGGCGCCTGAGCAGCCAGAGTCTCGGCCCATCTGCGTGGACCAACAACTCAAAAAAAGGGTATCATGAGAGTCTGGACGCCGCGGCCGCTCGCTTGCCTGACGTGAGCGGGCAGCTGTTGGTCTCACAGATTCGCCGGATGCCACAGTATTTACCTAGCGTCTTAGGCAACAGCTGGGCAGAAACCAGATAGTCCACCTCTGAAGTTCCCAGGAGGCGGAGACACGGAGGGTTAGAGGGGGGGTCAGCCTGCAGACATGGCCAACATTTCCTTGGCAAAGCTTTTAAAACGTGACGGCGGTCAGGAAGTTACCGTCCTTGTGTGTGTGTGTGTGTGTGTGTGTGTGTGTGTGTGTGTTCTTGTATTTTCCACCTTTCATGAGACATCAAAAAGGAAAAGTACCTTCCATATGAGGAGGTGTGAACAAGTGATGACATAAATCATGGTCCCAATAATATTGCATCTAATAAAAAATGTCTCATTTGGACCCATCCATCCATCCATTTCTACCGATTGTCCCTTTTGGGGTGGGGGGTGTCGGGGAAGCGGGGGGGTGGGGGGGTGATGGAGGCTATCTCAGCTGCATTCGAGCGGAAGGCGGGGTACGCCCTGGACAAGTCGCCACCTCATCGCAGTCATTTGCTTCCCTGGTCAAATCTGTCAAAATGAGGCTGGTCCCAAAAAGGAGGGATTTTTTTCAAATCGACTCTATGTCGCTTTTAAAAGTGCTTCCCCTCTGGTCAACATATGAAATAACTAGTGTTTGTAAGAGATTGAAATGTGCCCTCTTTGGCCAAGATTAATTTAAGTAAAAAAAAAAAAAAAAAAAAAGATATGTGAAGATTAAAAAACAATTACCAACAAAAAATTCAACAACAAAAAATACGTTATGAAAAGCAGTCTCTTTCTCACAGTGTTAAATGTTTTCTTATAAAATTGAATTTTGGATATTTTTTCTGTTTATGTACGTCTGCAATATTTTCTCCTAAAGTTATTACTTTTTGATGTAAAATTATTACTTTTTAAATACAAAATGGTGACATTTGTCGTATAAAATTCTGACTTTTGTCACAATATTGCCGATGTTTTTGATGTTGTTGTAAAATAGTGCCTTTTTTTGAGTAAAATTCTGATTATTTTTATAATATTGCCAAAATTATAAAGTTTTCCTATAAAATTCTAACCCGTATAACAATATTGCCAATGTTTTTGTTGTTTTTGTAAAATGGTGACTTTTTTTGAGTAAAATTATGACTTTTGTCACAATTTTGCGTAGTAAAACTCAGATTATTATACTATTGCCAACATTTTTAAGTTTTCTTATAAAATTCTGACTTTTATCACAATATTGCCAGTGTTTCTTTGTTGTTTTTGTAAAACAGTGACTTTTTTGGAGTAAAATTATGACTTTTGTCACAATTTTGCCGAGTAAAACTCCGATTATTATACTATTTCCCAAATGTTTTAATTTTCTTTTAAAATTGTGACATTTATCGAGTAAAATGATGACTCTTTTTCATAAAACTGCCCAAAATGTTAAGCTTTTCTTCTAAAATTGCAACTTTTGTCATAATATTGCACAAATGTTCCGTTTTTCTTGTAACGTTTTGACTGGCGTTGAGTAAAATTACGACCTTTTTTATAATACTGCCAAAATTCAAAGTTTTTCTTGTGAAAATACAACTCATTTTTCACAACAAGCTTTTTTATATTTGCATTGTATGTTTATATTATTAATGTTGGAAATATAAATATTTATATATCTAGAAAGGGTGGTCCTGAAGAGCTAGGCTTTTGTCTCAGGTCTCAAGAAAGTAAGAAATACAAGAGTGTGTATGTGTAATGTATATGTGTGTGTGTGTGTGTGTGTACTGTATATGCATGTGTGTGTGTGTGTGTGTGTGTGTGTGTGTGTGTGTGTGTGTGTGTGCGTGTGTGTGTGTGTGTGTGTGTGTACTGTATATGTGTGTGTGAGGCTGT
>NC_084637.1:3004559-3022059 GCF_033978795.1 Nerophis ophidion
GAAGGCGTATTTTGCCATGAATATGGAGCCCAACTCCGAGGAGCTGCTCAAGATCTCTATCGCAGTTGGCCTTCCTCAGGAATTTGTGAAAGAATGGTTTCAACAGCGTAAGATGTTCCAGTATGGCAGCTCCAGAACTCCACCCCTGGAGCACAAGAACAGCATGGAAATGGTTGTCGGAACAAGCAACCACCACAGTCCCCCCAAAGACCACCTGGCATCTCGATCGCCCGTGTCGCTAATCAAACCAGGCGAGTGCATCACGTCCCCGGCCGTGGCTGAGCTCCATAACAACTGTGACAACTCCCTCAGACATTTGAAAAACCACCACTTTGGCGGCGCCAAAGCCGCGGGTGACAAGTTGGACCATTCCCGCAGCAACACGCCGTCGCCACTAAACCTTTCGTCCACATCCTCAAAACATTCGCACAGTAGTTCATACACCCCCAACAGCCTGGCGTCCGAGGACCTGCAGGCCGAGCCGCTCGACCTCTCTCTTCCGCGACTCATCAATGAACCTAAGCATGCACTGACCGTGAAGAGCCGACCCAAAGTGAACGGCGTTAATGTCGAGCCCAGCAGTGTCCCCTCGCCACGCGAGCACTTCGAGGAGCCCCTCAACCTAGCCTACATCAAGAACGAATTTTCTGCCTCGCCCAACAATGGAAACATGGACAAAAGCACTAGCCCCCTTTTTGGCATGAACCCCTTTGCCGCCAAACCCATGTACACCTCACTTCCACCTCAGAGCGCTTTCCCGCCAGCCACCTTCATGCCGCCAATGCAGGCCAGCATTCCGGGACTCAGGCCCTACCCTGGCATGGATCAGATGGGGTTCCTACCACACATGGCCTACACGTACGCAGCCGGTGCCGCTACCTTTGCCGAGATGCAGCAGCGGAGAAAGTACCAGCGGAAACCGGGTTTCCAGGTAAATACTCAACCCGTGATTGTGTGACAGCACCATGTAGCGAAATGCTACCAGGTAGACACACCCGCACTGAAAGGGTGAACAGAGTAAGGGTTGGTTTATGTCTCGACGCACTCCAAATCAACCGGTGTCGCGTAACAGTCTTCGCTTGACTTCCAAACCTCAACGAGGACCGTAGTAAAGGTGTTCGGTCAACTTTATATGACTCGTTAAGTCACCGCTTTCCCTTCGGATTTCATATTAACTTTAGTTCCAGCTCCAATAACTGACTCTTGTCATCCGGTGCCGCTACCTTTGCCGAGATGCTGCAGCGGAGAAAGTACCAGCGGAAACCGGGTTTCCAGGTAAATACGCAACCCGTGATTGTGTGACAGCCCCAGGTAGCACCATGTGAGCTACGTACTCTGCTAATTAGACACACCTGCACTGAAAAGGTGAACAGAGTAAGGGTTGGTTTATGTCTCGACTTACTCCAAACCAACCGGTGTCGCGTAACAGTCTTCGCTTGACTTCCAAACCTCAACGAGGACCGTAGTAAAGGTGTTCAGTCAACTTTATATGACTCGTTAAGTCACCGATTTCCCTTCGGATTTCATATTAACTTTA
Organism: Nerophis ophidion; assembly: GCF_033978795.1. Lineage (NCBI taxonomy): Eukaryota > Metazoa > Chordata > Actinopteri > Syngnathiformes > Syngnathidae > Nerophis > Nerophis ophidion. The sequence continues at coordinate 3,006,097 of NC_084637.1, forward strand.
GTTCCAGCTCCAATAAGTGACTCTTGTCATCCGGTGCCGCTACCTTTGCCGAGATGCAGCAGCGGAGAAAGTACCAGCGGAAACCGGGTTTCCAGGTAAATACTCAACCCGTGATTGTGTGACAGCCCCAGGTAGCACCATGTGAACTACTTACTCTGCTAATTAGACACACCTGCACTGAAAAGGTGAACAGAGTAAGGGTTGGTTTATGTCTCGACTTACTCCAAACCAACCGGTGTCACGTAACAGTCTTCGCTTGACTTTCAAACCTCGACGAGGACCGTAGTAAAGGTGTTCGGTCAATTTTATATGACTCGTTAAGTCACCGCTTTCCCTTCGGATTACATATTAACTTTAGTTCCAGCTCCAATAACTGACTCTTGTCATCCGGTGCCGCTACCTTTGCCGAGATGCAGCAGCGGAGAAAGTACCAGCGGAAACCGGGTTTCCAGGTAAATACTCAACCCGTGGTTGTGTGACAGCCCCAGGTAGCGCCATGTGAACTACGTACTCTGCTAATTAGACACACCTGCACTGAAAAGGTGAACAGAGTAAGGGTTGGTTTATGTCTCGACTTACTCCAAACCAACCGTTGTCGCGTAACAGTCTTCGCTTGACTTCCAAACCTCAACGAGGACCGTAGTAAAGGTGTTCAGTCAACTTTATATGACTCGTTAAGTCACCGCTTTACCTTCGGATTTCATATTAACTTTAGTTCCAGCTCCAATAACTGACTCTTGTCATCCGGTGCCGCTACCTTTGCCGAGATGCTGCAGCGGAGAAAGTACCAGCGGAAACCGGGTTTCCAGGTAAATACGCAACCCGTGATTGTGTGACAGCCCCAGGTAGCACCATGTGAGCTACGTACTCTGCTAATTAGACACACCTGAACTGAAAAGGTGAACAGAGTAAGGGTTGGTTTATGTCTCGACTTACTCCAAACCAACCGGTGTCGCGTAACAGTCTTCGCTTGACTTCCAAACCTCAACGAGGACCGTAGTAAAGGTGTTCGGTCAATTTTATATGACTCGTTAAGTCACCGCTTTCCCTTCGGATTTCATATTAACTTTAGTTCCAGCTCCAATAACTGACTCTTGTCATCCGGTGCCGCTACCTTTGCCGAGATGCTGCAGCGGAGAAAGTACCAGCGGAAACCAGGTTTCCAGGTAAATACTCAAACCGTGGTTGTGTGACAGCCCCAGGTAGCGCCATGTGAACTACGTACTCTGCTAATTAGACACACCTGAACTGAAAAGGTGAACAGAGTAAGGGTTGGTTTATGTCTCGACTTACTTCAAATCAACCGGTGTCGCGTAACAGTCTTCGCTTGACTTCCAAACCTCAACGAGGACCGTAGTAAAGGTGTTCAGTCAACTTTATATGACTCGTTAAGTCACCGCTTTCCCTTCGGATTTCATATTAACTTTAGTTCCAGCTCCAATAACTGACTCTTGTCATCCGGTGCCGCTACCTTTGCCGAGATGCTGCAGCAGAGAAAGTACCAGCGGAAACCGGGTTTCCAGGTAAATACGCAACCCGTGATTGTGTGACAGCCCCAGGTAGCACCATGTGAACTACTTACTCTGCTAATTAGACACACCTGCACTGAAAGGGTGAACAGAGTAAGGGTTGGTTTATGTCTCGACTTACTCCAAACCAACCGGTGTCGCGTAACAGTCTTCGCTTGACTTTCAAACCTCAACGAGGACCGTAGTAATTGTGTTCAGTCAACTTTATATGACTCGTTAAGTCACCGCTTTACCTTCGGATTTCATATTAACTTTAGTTCCAGCTCCAATAACTGACTCTTGTCATCCGGTGCCGCTACCTTTGCCGAGATGCTGTAGCGCATTAAACACCAGCGGAAACCGGGTTTCCAGGTAAATACGCAACCCGTGATTGTGTGACAGCCCCAGGTAGCGCCATGTGAGCTACTTACTCTGCTAATTAGACACACCTGCACTGAAAAGGTGAACAGAGTAAGGGTTGGTTTATGTCTCGACGCACTCCAAATCAACCGTTGTCGCGTAACAGTCTTCGCTTGACTTCCAAACCTCGACAAGGACCGTAGTAATTGTGTTCAGTCAATTTTATATGACTCGTTAAGTCACCGCTTTCCCTTCGGATTACATATTAACTTTAGTTCCAGCTCCAATAACTGACTCTTGTCATCCGGTGCCGCTACCTTTGCCGAGATGCTGCAGCGGAGAAAGTACCAGCGGAAACCGGGTTTCCAGGTAAATACTCAAACCGTGGTTGTGTGACAGCCCCAGGTAGCGCCATGTGAACTACTTACTCGGCTAATTAGACACACCTGCACTGAAAAGGTGAACAGAGTAAGGGTTGGTTTATGTCTCGACTTACTCCAAACCAACCGGTGTCGCGTAACAGTCTTCGGTTGACTTCCAAACCTCAACGAGGACCGTAGTAAAGGTGTTCAGTCCATTCTATGTGTCATACTTGATCATTTCGCAATATTGCCATATTTTTGCTGAAGGGATTTAGTAGAGAACATCCACGATAAAGTTTGCAACTTTTGGTCGCTAATAAAAAAGCCTTGCCTGTACCGGAAGTAGCAGACGATGTGCGCGTGACGTCACGGGTTGTGGAGCTCCTCACATCCGAACATTGTTTACAATCATGGCCACCAGCAGCGAGAGCGATTCGGACTGAGAAAACGACGATTTCCCCATTAATTTGAGCGAGGATGAAAGATTCGTGGATGAGGAAAGTGAGAGTGAAGGACTAGAAAGGATAAAAAGACGAGGGCAGTGGGAGTGATTCAGATGTTATTAGACACATTTACTAGGATAATTCTGAAAAATCCCTTATCTGCTTATTGTGTTACTAGTGTTTTAGTGAGATTGTATGGTCGTACCTGTACAACCTGAAGGTCGGCCCGCACCTTTTTTTCAGCACCAGTCGACGGGTGGTGACAATGCCCATCTCTGCCCTTCGCAAGGGACCCTTTTCGAAACACGATCTTTCGAAATGATCGCTGCATAATACACTGTACTTTGTGTGTGTGGTTCAATCCAACCGTGTTCGCTTGACCGCTCTGTTCCATAGTAGAGCTTCACCGTCATCTTTCGGGAATGTAAACAATGAAACACCGGCTGTGTTTGTGTTGCTAAAGCCGGCCGCAATACACCGCTTCCCACCTACAGCTTTCTTCTTTGACGTCTCCATTATTCATTGAAAAAATTGCAATAGATTCAGCAACACAGATGTCCAGAATACTGTGGAATTTCGCGATGAAAACAGATGAGCTAATACTTGGGATCGATGCTGGAACAAAATGTCCTCGACAATCCGTGACGTCACGCACACGCGTCATCATACCGCGACGTTTCAGCCGGATATTTCGGCGCAAATTTTAAAATTGCAATTTAGTAAACTAAAGCGGCCGTATTGGCATGTGTTGCAATGTTAATATTTCATCATTGATATATAAACTATCAGACTGCGTGGTCGCTAGTAGTGGCTTTCAGTAGGCCTTTAAGTCACCGCTTTCCCTTCAGATTTCAGATTAACTTTAGTTCCAGCTCCAATTTTTTAAAGCCGTCATTATTCAATATAGACAAAGTTAAATAATGGATGAGTGTCATGGTTGCTCACCAAGTCGCTCAGAATTACACAGCTTGCGATCAATTGATTCCGGAGCGCGGCTGCCGCTGCTGCTCACTACTCCCCTCACCCCCCTGTGGGTGGAACAAGGGGGTGGGTCAAATGCAGAGGGTAATTTCACCACACCGGGTGAAATTACCCTCTTAAATTATTTTAACTTTAAAATTTCCTGAGCATAAACCAGCCATTTGTTACTGAGTTAAGACTTTGCTGATTTAATAAGTCATCATCTTCAATAAATGCAAATAATCCATGTGATAAACATACAGGTATCAAACAGCAGATGTCCCAGAATGTTTGTAAAAATGACAACTGCCTCCCCTCGAGCTCCTCCCCCCATGCCACCCCACCACTTCTCGGTGGCATTTTAAAGCGAGCTAATCTTCCAAGTGCGGTTTAATAATGCACCGGCCCTATGTTCATTACCACTGAATGCTGAGGGCTGTTTAACATAGAGTGAACCATTTTGATGAAGAAAAAAAAAGTATTAATAATGTTCCTATTCTAAGTTATTAAATTAGATTTTAAAAATACAGCTACAGGCGTTTAGTCGGAATTGATTGCACGGTGATAGCCGCGGTCCCGTCTAAAAACGTCCTGGCATTGTCACGTTCATTAATGAAACACGTCACACACTCTGATTGTGATCACTGTGGCAGAATGTTCCTCTGGCTCGTAACATTGTTCTCCGTCAATTCACACGCCGCACTCGTCTGCATCATAAAAGACTGACTCAAAGGGGATGGGTAACAATAAATGTATAAGGCCACATAAACGACAGCATAACATTTTTTTAAATATTTTTTTATGTAACGACATACCATATTTGTTAGGCTATATGTCACCCACCGAATTTTAGAAAAAAACAATATTTTTACATAGGACTATATCAACAAAATATATTTATTTACATTACTTAATTGTTTTGAACGAATGAAGTATCTTTTCGAGCAGAAACGCTGTCAACGGTTATACTTCCGGTTCGAGGCACAAAACACACAAAGCAGTGAGCGAACGTGTCCGAAAGATGGCGACAAATAATGCCATTGTAAGTAAATATTACTAACATGGACACAAACATGTTAGCACTTTCGCTAATGCTAACAAGGCTAGCTTATTTACAATGCAATAGCGCAAACAAGTATGAAAACACTCCTACAGACGTCACACATGGCTAGCTCTCCAATCAGCTAAACAGACTCAATAATTCCAGGGTGACTTTTTGGGGAATTTTCAAAACTGAAACAATACAAAAATAACGCCATTGTAAGTAAATATTACTAACATGGACACAAACATGTTAGCAAATTTGCTAATGCTACCAATGCTAGCTTGATTACAATACGATAGTGCAAACACATTTGCATGAAAACTCCTACAGACATCACACATGGCACGGTTTAGTGACCATGAATGGTTTTAGTCGTATTGTAAAACTTAAAAGTGTCGCTTGGAGTGACGAATTAAGTACTCTTTCGAGCAGAAACACTGTCAACGGTTTTACTTCCGGTTCAAGGCACGGAACAGGAAGTACATTTTCAAGCCGCTGCACCTGCAATGAGCGAACGTGTCCAAAAGATGGCGCAAAATCCACATTTTAGCCTCACCGTTTATAACGGGCAAGGTTCACAGTTGGAAAAAGTAGTGGTTTATAATCGTGTTTGGATCCTCATCCACCATTTATTACTATCAAATTTGAAGTATTACTTTCAAAGACAAACAAGGTTGAGATCTAAATAGAATAAAACACCACTAATTAAAAGTCCACAGTTAAAAAAAAGCCCAAACTCACTCAATTCCTGCATATGCTTGAAATTATGGCAAATATTAATAAAAATATTTCAGTGTGTCGTTCTTTGGCTACATTGTACATTATTACCTGGATTTCCACAGTCCTGCTAATTACCAACAACAATCTGATTGGAAAAGGTAACACAAATGTATATCAGGCTTTAAAAAAAAATTGGTAACACTTTTAGTATGGGGAACATATTTTAAGTGACAAAGACTTAATTTAGAGTTATTTGGACACTAGGGGAACATATTGTAAGTAAAACAGACTTAATTTAGAGTTATTTGAACACTGGGGGAACATATTGTAAGTAACAAAGATTTAATTTAGAGTTATTTAGAGACTAGGGGAACATTGTAAGTAACAAAGACTTAATTTAAGGTTATTTGGAGACAAGGGGAACATATTCTCAGTAACAAAGACTTAATTGAGAGTTATTTGGAGACAAGGGGAACATATTGTAAGTAACAAAGACTTAATTTAGAGTTATTTGGACATTAGTAAACATATAAGTAACAAAGACTTAATTTAGAGTTATTTGGACACTCTGGGAACATATTCTCAGTAAGAAAGATTTAATTTAGAGTTATTTGGAGACTAGGGAAACATTGTAAGTAACAAAGACTTAATGTAGAGTTATTTGGACACTAGGGAAACATTGTAAGTAACAAAGATTTAATATAAAGTTATTTGGACACTAGCGGAACATATTCTAAGTAACAAAGACTTAATTTAGAGATATTTGGACCTTAAGGGAACATATTCTCAGTAACAAAGACTTAATTTAGAGTTATTTGGACACTAGGGGGAACATATTGTAAGTAACAAAGACTTAATTTAGAGTTATTTGGACACTAGGGGAACACATTCTAAGTAACAAAGACTTAATTTAGAGATATTTGGACCTTAAGGGACCATATTGCAAGTAACAAATACTTCATTTAGAGTTATTTGGACATTAGGGGAACATTGTAAGTAACAAAGACTTAATTTAGAGTTATTTGGACACTAGGGGAACACATTCTAAGTAACAAAGACTTAATTTAGAGATATTTGGACCTTAAGGGACCATATTGCAAGTAACAAATACTTCATTTAGAGTGATTTGGACACTAGGGAAACATTGTAAGTAACAAAGATTTAATATAAAGTTATTTGGACACTAGCGGAACATATTCTAAGTAACAAAGACTTAATTTAGAGATATTTGGACCTTAAGGGAACATATTCTCAGTAACAAAGACTTAATTTAGAGTTATTTGGACACTAGGGGGAACATATTGTAAGTAACAAAGACTTAATTTAGAGTTATTTGGACACTAGGGGAACACATTCTAAGTAACAAAGACTTAATTTAGAGATATTTGGACCTTAAGGGACCATATTGCAAGTAACAAATACTTCATTTAGAGTTATTTGGACATTAGGGGAACATTTTGTAAGTATTTGGTTAGGGGTTGGGGTTAGGATTAGGGTTAGGTCTGCAGAATAAGGCATTAATAAGTACTTAATAATGACTAATTAAGAGCCGATATGTTACTAATTTAGGGTTAGGGTTAGGGTTGGAGTTACGATTAGGGCCATGGGGAGTTAGGCAGTAATAAGTACTTAATAGTAACTAATTAAGAGCCAATATGTTAGTAATTTACGATTAGGGTTAGAACCATGCAGTAGAAGGCATTAATAAGTACTTAATAATGACTAATTAAGAGCCAATATGTTACCAATTTAGAGTTAGGGGTCGGGTTTGGGTTAGGGTCAGAACCATGCAGTAGAAGGCATTAATAAGTACTTAATAATGACTAATTAAGAGCCAATATGTTAGTAATTTACGATTAGGGTTAGAACCATGCAGTAGAAGGCATTAATAAGTACTTAATAATGACTAATTAGGAGCCAATATGTTACTAATTTAGAGTTAGGGGTCGGGTTTGGGTTAGGGTTAGGGCCACGCAGTAGAAGGCATTAATAAGTACTTAATAATGACTAATTAAGAGCCAATATGTTAGTAATTTACGATTAGGGTTAGAACCATGAAGTAGAAGGCATTAATAAGTACTTAATAATGACTAATTAAGAGCCAATATGTTACTAATTGTGTGTTAATAAGCAAGTAATTAATGGTGACTATGTTAACAACATACTAAAGTGTTACCACAACTTTTAGCATCAGTTTGTCACTTGTGTGTCTGATTATGATATCTCTCATGCAGCACCCAAACTCATTCTTGTTTGTTTGTTTTTTTTGTCCCTCTTTGTCTTTTTTTTTGTTGTTGTTTTTTTCTTTTGGTTGCTAAGGGCGACCTGCTGGACGCCACAGCCGACTACATGTCAGGGCTGGACGACATGACAGACCCCGACTCCTGTCTGTCGCGGAAGAAGATTAAGAAGACTGAAAGTGGTATGTACGCGTGTGACTTGTGCGACAAAACATTCCAGAAGAGCAGTTCCCTTCTCAGACACAAATATGAACACACAGGTATATACTGTTCTAGACCCTTTATTTCCAATTCCTCCCCCCATTATATCTCCTCTTGTCAATGTTTGTATTGAAAAATCCTGCGTGAATCTTTGAACTTGTCCCCTCCTCTTCCTCCCTCCTCTGTTGTACATCTTGTAACTTGCTTCTTCATCAACAGGGTGGACAAAAGTTGCGTGTTTTATCGGGAAAAGACACCCCCTGCGAGTTAGACGTTATCGGCCGTAGATGGCTTGAGAGAGCAGGACTGTGATGATAATGACTCTTTTCTTATTGCCGAGATCCTCTTTCACGAGGAGACGCCGCTTATCTGTTCCCACATGAAAACAGGTTGGGGGTGCGACGTCTCACTCGGGACACTTTCGTGCTGTGTTCAGAGATGAAGAAGAAATAAAAAAGTATATTTTCCCCTTTGCTGATGAATAAACTTTAAGAAAAGAAACATGTCAGGAAGCTGCGTCAACATGAACTTCAATTATATTCGGAGATAAGCTCCCCACCAGACAACTAGTCTTTGTCCGGACTGCGGGAGGGAGCGTGGGTAATGTCGACCGGCGAATGCAAGCCCACTTTTCCTCTCACAATTTGAATAATTCAGTTTCAGTTTATTTGGAAGACGCATACCATACAACGTGACGCATCACACACACACTTCCAGTGATTTAATTTCAGCTCCAGCTTATTTTTAATACTACCACAGCAATTTTATCCCATTTCCTTGTTCTCTGTAACACAACAGTCAACACATAAATAGTAATAAATAGTAAGTAGGGGTGTGGGAAAAAATCGATTCGAATTTGAATCGCGATTCTCTCGTTGTGCGATTCAGACTCAATTCTCATTTTTAAAAAAATCTATTTTTTTTTAGTTTTTATCAATCCAACAAAACAATACACAGCAATACCATAACAATGCAATCCAATTCCAAAACGGAACCTGACCCAGCAACACTCAGAACTGCAATAAACAGAGCAATTGAGAGGAGACACAAACACGACACAGAACAAACCAAAAGTAGTGAAACAAAAATGAATATTATCAACAACAGTATCAATATTAGTTATCATTTCAGCATAGCAGTGATTAAAAATCCCTCATTGACATTATTATTAGACATTTATAAAAATAATAAAAAAGAACAATAGTGTCACAGTGGCTTACACTTGCATGGCATCTCATAAGCTGGACAACACACTGTGTCCAATGTTTTCACAAAGATAAAATAAGTCATATTTTTGTTTCGTTTAATAGTTAAAACAAATTTACATTATTGCAATCAGTTGATAAAACATTGTTCTTTACAATTATAAAAGCTTTTTTGTAAAAATCTCCTACTCTGCTAGCATGTCAGCAGACTGGGGTAGATCCTGCTGAAATCTATGTATTGAATGAATACAGAATCCTTTCAAATCGGGAAAAAATCGTTTATGAATTGAGAATCGTGTTGAATTGGAAAAAAAAATCGATTTTAAATCGAATCGTGACCTCAAGAACCGATATTGAATCGAATCGTGGGACACCCAAAGATTCGCAGACCTAATAGTAAACATGCAAATATTAAATATATAAATAATATTTTTCCCAATAAGAGATAAAAAAAAATCTTTCAAGATGTTCATCATAGTTCTTGTTCTGTGTACTTTGTGAACATTTGTACCGTATTTTTCAGACTATAAGTCACAGTTTTTTTCATAATTTGGCCGGGGGTGCGACTTATACTCAGGTGCGACTTATGTGTGAAATTATTAACACATTACCGTAAAATATTAAATAATATTATTTAGCTCATTCACGTAAGAGACTAGACGTATAAGATTTCATGGGATTTATGGATTAGGAGTGAGAGATAGTTTGGTAAAGGTATAGCATGTTCTATATGTTATAGTTATTTGAATGACTCTTACCATAATATGTTAGGTTAACATAGCAGTTGCTTATTTATGCCTCATATAACCTACACTTATTGTTCACTATTCTTTATTTATTTTAAATTGCCTTTCAAATGTCTATTCTTGGTGTTGGATTTTATCAAATAAATTTCCCCCCAAAATGCGACTTATATATGTTTTTGCCCTCCTTTATTATGCATTTTCGGCAGGTGCGACTTATACTCCAAAAAATAGTCTCTTCAACAGAATCATATTGATGCTTTGTTGGATTTATTTGGTTAATTCGTACCATAATTCAATTCCACATACTGATACACAAATGTTTTAAATTGGATTTTCCTGTAATGTTATATTTTTCTTCTTTTGTTGAGAAGAATTGTTTTATATTCTTGGCTAGCAGGTTATAGTTTGCTTTGTGCATCATTTTTGCACATTTTAAATTCAAATCGTTGAATTTCTATATTTGTGATTCAATAAATAGTTTGTATATTCTCTATATCCAACATTATGTATTAATATAATTGATATGTTTATGTGTGATTGATTGATTGATACTTTTATTAGTAGATTGCACAGTACAGTACATATTCCCTACAATTGACCACTAAATGGTGAAAACCCAATACGTTTTTCAACTTGTTTTTGAGTCGGGGTCCACGTTAATCAGTTCACTGTAACACAGTTAGTGAATGAAGTGCACATTTGTAGTTATTTCCCCATATTTCTGCACAATAACTCAGATATGTAACACTACTGAGCAGTAGAAAATATGAAGTGATTTTAGGTCTAGAACATGTTTTGCTTTATTCTTGGCTAGCAGGTTATAGTTTGCTTTGTGCATCATTTTTGCACATTTTAAATTCAAATCGTTGAATTTCTATATTTATTACTGACGTGTTTCTTGCTTATTACACCCAAAAATGTGTTTTTATTTTACCCTTTCAATATAGAATAGAACAGAATAGAGTTGTATTGTCATTATTGCAGTGAACAGGTTCAAATAACAACGAAATTGGATATTTACTCCGTCTATTTGTGTTTGACTTTCTCTTCTACTGTTACCAAATAGTATTATTTTAGTCTTCAGATTCAAAGTGTGAAGTGAAGTGAATTATATTTATATAGCGCTTTTCTCTAGTCACTCAAAGCGCTTTACATAGTGACACCCAATCTCTAAGTTACATTCAAACCAGTGTGGGTGGCACTGGGAGCAGGTGGGTAAAGTGTCTTGCCCAAGGACACAACGGCAGTGACTAGGATGGCGGAAGCGGGAATCGAACCTGCAACCCTCAAGTTGCTGGCACGGCCAATCTACCAACCGAGCTATACAAAGATAGTCAAAGCATTATTTTAACTCCTTCATTTCTTCTGTTATTATTAGTATTATCGTGTGTGTGTGTGTGTGTGTGTGTGTGTGTGTGTGTGTTCTCCCCTTGAACAAAACACAATTGTATCATCTGCAAACAAAACTAACTTTAAGTCTTTTGTAACTTTACAAATGTCGTTTATGTAGAGATTGAACATATTTAGTCCGAGTATTGATTCCTGAGGTACGGCACAAGATAGTGTGTTTGACTATCTTCACCCTATTTTTTTCCTGTTGGTCAGTAAGTTAGTTAGTTTATAATATCTTCGGCAAGTGGTCGACAAAACAAACAAACATTCATAAATGGACAATGTTACACACCGGCTGAAGTTAAGTACTTATTTGGCCTAACCCTGTAAACAAATCTCAAATAGAAGATGAGCTTCCTAGAAATATAAAATGTTCTTTACACAACATAAAGTCTGTTCAAATACAAACACAGTAAAGACATGTGAAATATCCCCTGTGCACGTTTTGGTTAAACATTTGTACCAATAATTTAATATATGGAGGCGGCGTAGCTCGGCATATGTTCCCTACCCGCTTCTGCCATCCTAGTCACTGCCGCTGTGTCCTTGGGCAAGACACTTGACCCACCTGCTCCCAGTGCCACCCACACTGGTTTAAATGTAGACTTCCTTTTACTGTCATTCAAATTTGGAATTTACAATACGGATAAGAACGACATTTTGTTGCATTCGCTAGTTGTAATGCAGGATAAAAAAATCAATAATGTGCAGATATACTGTAAATAAATAGATTACTGTACAGATAAATATATTGCACTTTTGCATATGCATCCATGTTTATGGATGTATGTTATATTATCTTTATATTCCAGCAAGTTAATCCATTTTTTTGGGGGGGGGGATTGAGGGGATTATTATGATGCGTTCAAGAAGGGAAGAAACTGTTACACAACCTGGAGGTTCTGCAACGGAACCTCTTTCTCGAGTCCAGCAGTGAAAATAGTCCTTGGCGGGGGTGGGAGGAGTCTCTGCAGATTTTCTGAGCCCTGGTCGGGCAGTGGCTTTTTGCGAATTTAGATATTGGATATGTGACTTAGATGTTGGGTTTCACTATGTAAAGCGCTTTGAGTCACTAGAGAAAAGCGCTATATAAATATAATTCACTATATACAAACAATTATACTTTCATTAGGTAGGTAAGTAGGTCTTTATTGTCATTGCAAAAGTACAACAAAACTTTGTTTTCAACACAAACTCGTTAAAGATGAGACAAACAAACAGTGTACAGGGTTAGAGAACAGGAACGCTGATGGCGACCCTGTAAAAGATGGGGGAAAAGGTAAAACGCTGGGGAAGGATGCGTAAAATACATACAATACTTTGGGGCCCAGTCTGGAGTGGGAAAAAACCTCCATAGCAAAGCACATGTACATATTACAACGTACATCTCCAGGTATCTAGCAACAGAGGGGGAGGAGTGCGGGGTCATGGTGGCAGGCTGCAGCTCTCAGGCGCTGCCCATCCTTCCATACGGGATTTGCGATTGTTGTTTATATCCCACATTCCTGTTGGTTGAGTAACTTCTTATCCAGTTGTAGAGCAGCCTGTTGATGCCATACCGTTCTTAAAGGCCTACTGAAATGAGATTTTTTTTATTTAAACGGGGATAGCAGGTCTATTCTATGTGTCATACTTGATCATTTTGCGATATTGCCATATTTTTGCTGAAAGGATTTAGTAGAGAACATCGATGATAACGTTTGCAACTTTTGGTGCTAATAAAAAAGCCTTGCCTGTACCGAAAGTAGCAGACGATGTGCGCGTGATGTCACGGGTTGTGGAGCTCCTCACATCTAAACATTGTTTACAATCATGGCCACCAGCAGGGAGAGCGATTCAAACCGAGGAAACGGCAATTTCTCTATTAATTTGAGCGAAGATGAAAGATTCGTGGATGAGGAAAGTGAGACTGAAGGACTAGGAAAAAAAAAAATTAAAAAAAAAACTATACAGTGGGAGTGATACAGATGTTAGTAGAAAAATTTACTAGGATAATTAAGAAAATCCCCTATCTGCTTATTGTGTTACTAGTGTTTTAGTGAGATTATATGGTCGTACCTGTACAACCTGAAGGTCGGCCCCGCATGTTTCTTCAGCACCAGTCGACGGGTGGTGACAATGCCCATCTCTGCCCTTCGCAAGGGACCCTCTTCGAAACACGATCTTTCGAAATGATCGCTGCATAATACACTGTACTTTGTGTGTGTGTGGTCCAATCCAACCGTGTTCGCTTGACCGCTCTGTTCCATAGTGAAGCTTCACCGTCATCTTTCGGGAACGTAAACAATGAAACACCGGCTGTGTTTGTGTTGCTAAAGGCGGCCGTGATACACCGCTTCCCACCTGCAGCGTTCTTCTTTGACGTCTCCATTATTCATTGAACAAATTGCAAAAGATTCAGCAACATAGATGTCCAGAATACTGTGGATTATGCGATGAAAACGGACAATTTATAGCTGGGAACAATGCTGGAACAAAATGTCCTCTACAATGCGTGATGTCACGTGCATGTGTCATCATACTGTGATGTTTTAGCATGATAATTTCGCGAAAAATTTAAAATTGCATTTAGTAAACTAAAGCGGCCGTATTGGCATGTGTTGCAATGTTAATATTTCATCATTGATATATAAAAATCAGACTGCGTGGTCGCTAGTAGTGGCTTTCAGTAGGCCTTTAATGTGTTTATCAAGATGATTAATTGTGTCCAATGCTTTTGTTAAATCCGCTCATGTTGGATTTGACGCCCCCGTGATGTCATTTCGCTCCACGCCATCGAACCATTTCTCTGCCTTGTGTGCTTTTGTCGCGACCCGCCACTCACCTTCCCCGCTCTCTGTTCCCGCGTGTCCGCAGGCAAGCGGCCACACCAGTGTCAGATCTGCAAGAAGGCCTTCAAACACAAGCACCATCTCATCGAGCACTCGCGCCTGCACTCGGGCGAGAAGCCCTACCAGTGCGACAAGTGCGGCAAGCGCTTCTCCCACTCGGGCTCGTACTCGCAACACATGAACCACCGCTACTCGTACTGCAAGCGCGAGGCGGAGGAGCGCGAGGCGGCCGAGAGGGAGGCCCGCGAGAAGGGTCACCTGGAGCCCACCGAGCTGCTGATGAGCCGGGCCTACTTGCAGGGAATCGCACCTCAGGGCTACCCCGAGCTGGCGGAGCGGGACGCCATCATGCGGCACGAAGGCGTGAACGGCGGCATGGCGGAGGGACGGAAGGAAGCGGAAGAGGCGTACGCCAAGATGGAGGAGTTTGAGGAGGAGGAGAGCAAAAGCATGGACACGGACCCGGACACCTTGAGGGACGAGGAGGACAACGGCGAGCACTCCATGGACGACAGCTCGCTGGATGGCAAAACGGAAACCAAATCGGATCACGAGGACACGACGGAGGACGCCATCTAGTCCGATTTCGTTTTTTTCTTTTTTTTAAGACGTGACGTTTTTTTTTGGAACCGCACGTGCACGTGCCTGAAGCTTCCGGGAAGCTTCCACCCGCCGGATCAGTGAGGCGGCGGCGGCGGCGGCGGCGTAGAGGGGGGCGGGGGGGGAGGGGGTTTGTGACAGAAGCTGCATTATGCAAACCGAACAAAGAATACATTTGGAAGAAAAGAACAAAAAAAATGTACAGTCCAATGGCCTAAACATGTGTGGTGCTAACCCCCCCCCCCCCTTCCAACCCCCCCCCCCCCCCCTGACCGTGTTCCATAGTATTTATAGCACAAACAGTGACTTGTACAAATTGCACTCCGCTTCTATAATCATGAAGGAACAAAACAAAAAAAATAAGTATTGCCTATGTATATATTTATATGGTGTGGGAAACAAGGCAGTGACCCCCCCCCCCGCCTAAAAAAAAAAGTTAGTCGTCACCCACCTGTGTCAGGCCTCCAATCACTAAGACTGTGAAGGATATCGCTCAAAAGGAGGGAAGACCTCCCTAAGGGAAAATTAGGGTCTGGACTTTGGATTGGGGGGGGGGGGGGGTGAAATAAAGGATGAAGCCTTTGTGAGGTTTTTTTTGTTTTGTTGTTGTTTTTTAAAAGAAGCCTTATATGCAAACCTTTTAACCTGTGTGTTCTCTGCAAGTGCCACCCTCGTATTGTGTCAAGAAAGGTTGTTTTTTTTTGTTGTTGTTTCGTTTTTTTCCACCAGCTTCAGTATTATGGGATGGTTTACCGTTGTTGTCTGCAGCACCCGTGTCAGTATTAAGACTCTAGGCAGCAGTTACTTAGTTTACATTATGTCGTGCAATGTTTATTTGTCAGTGTTACACCAAACCTCTTCTTTTCTTTTCTTTTTTTTTTTGGAATACAGCAAATTGCATTCATCTTATTTGTCGGTTGGGAAAAAAAAAAAAAAGATTATTTATGTGGCCCATTTTATATTTCCTAATTTTATTTATTTCATACTGTTGTGTACAGTACTATAGGTCTTCAATATATAGATATATTTTAGTAAAAAGGAACATGTGTCGATCATAGGGCAAATTTTACGTAAAGAGAGCATTTATTGTGTTTTGAAACATTGTGAAATGCGAATTTTAATCTTATTTTATTTTATTTCCTCTATTTTCCACATAATGGAAAACAAAAATGTCAAATTTGGGAACTTTTATACAATTGTGAAAACACTGTATTTTCGACTGAAAAGAAAAAAAAAAATTCCACTTTCTTCATCTTTTGTTTCTTTTTTTAAGCTAAAAAAAAAAATGAAGAGGGACTGTTAAATACTATGTATGATATCATGACTGAAGAAGAATCTTTCCTGAAATGT
>NC_084637.1:3027059-3142059 GCF_033978795.1 Nerophis ophidion
TTATTCATCGAGAATTGTGAACATTTGTGATAAATAATTGTGGAGAGGCGGAGCCGGCGAACGAGCAGCAGGGCAGGGCACGCTGGAGCCCGGCCCAAGATGGCGGCTAGGAGGCGGAGAGGCGGGGCGTGCCGGGAGCGACGCCGCAGACGAGATCAGGTGCGTGGGTCGCGCACCTGGTCACAGTCATTTCTCCTCTTAGTGTATAAAACGGGAGAAGGAGGAGAGATCGGGGCAGAAGGAGGAGAGTCCGCAGCAGCGACTGTAGAGCAAGCGCACCAAAGAGCAGACGAGGACGACGACAACGGCGGTTGAAGAGTGGACCGTGAACGAGCAGTGGAGAGGAGCAGCTGAAAACCAATCCGACGCGAAGACAAAGCTTTATTTGGAAGTCAAACCTGCTCAGAAGCAATGTCCTTCCTGGGTGGTCCATTGAACCCGAGCGACGACACAATAATGTTTTTTTAAAGGAAATATACAGTGGTGGTAATACCATGGGCTCGATGCAAATTATCATCATTGATGAAGTAAAAGTAGGTGACACCGACATGCTTTTGACCCCATTTAATAATGTACACACCTCAGTATGGTGTATGAGGGACAGGCGCGTCCAAAGATGCGAGGAGGACCTGGCGTCGGGCGAGAGAAAGTTCAATGACATGCGGGGAGGAGAAGGCCCGAGTGTCCAGCAGGGATTAACCAATCAGAGTGTCAGAAGAGCGGCCAGCTGTTCATTCTGGCCCGGGCGGAGCGAGGCCCGGAGCAGGTGGTGCAGCCCGGTGCCAGCGGTGCTGAAGAGGAGGGGAGCCCGGGAGGAAGATGCTGATGAAAGACACTCGCCTAATGTTTCTGCATCTCCTCGCTCGTATTATCATGAATAAATATTCTACAAACGCGAGAATATCTTGAAAATTAAGCCAAGCTCGGCCTTTATTTACGTGCCATTCTTTTCAAAATAAAAGCAGCAGTAAAAAAAGAAAAAGTCAGAGGAAGAAGGCTCAGATGTGATGTATGAAAACAGGGTCAGTGAAGTACATCTGCTGCAAAATAAATCAACATTTTTTTTTTTTCCCAGCTTCAGTTTAGCAGAGCAGAAAACACCCCGGTGACTAAAAACTGTAAGTTTCAAAAGAAAATGCACTTTTTTGGAATTTTTCCTGTCATTCATAATCCTTATGTGAGACAAAAAACGCACGTCCCTCTTTAATGTTCATTCTAAGTTGTGAAAAACTGCTAGCAAGAGGTGGTTAACAATGCAGGTAATTGACATACACTATATCGCCAAAAGTATTTGGCCACCTGCCTTGACTCACATACATACCTGTCAACCCTACCTGATTTTCCGGGAGACTCCCGAAATTCAGCGCCTCTCCCGAAAACCTCCCGGGACAAGTTTTCTCCCGAAAATCTCCCGAAATTCAGGCGGACCTGGGTGAGGACCGCCTGTTTTAACGTCCGCTTTCCCACAATATAAACAGCGTGTCTGCCCAATGACGTTATAACTGTAGAATGATGGAGGGCGAGTTCTTGGTTTCTTATGTGGGTTTATCGTTCGGCAGTTTCATTAACGTCCTCCCAGCGCGGCAACAACACACAACAACAGCAGTCACGTTTTCGTCTACCGTAAAGCAGTTCGTCTGCCGTAAACAGCAATGTTTGACACTCTTAAACAGGACAATACTGCCATCTACTGTACATGCATATGGTTAGAAAAATAGCGACAGATAATAGAACAAGGATGGACAAATCAACCCTTAACTCAACAATGAGTAGATGAGTTTTATGTGTGTGTATATGTGTAAATAAATGAACACTGAAATTCAAGTATTTATTTTAATTATATATATATATATATATATATATATATATAAGAAATACTTGACTTCGGGCTCCAGTACTCTGGAATGCCCTCCCGGTAACAGTTCGAGATGCTACCTCAGTAGAAGCATTTAAGTCTCATCTTAAAACTCATCTGTATACTCTAGCCTTTAAATAGACCTCCTTTTTAGACCAGTTGATCTGCCGCTTCTTTTCTTTCTCCTATGTCCCCCCCTCCCTTGTGGAGGGGGTCCGGTCCGATGACCATGGATGAAGTACTGACTGTCCAGAGTCGAGACCCAGGATGGACCGCTCGTCGGGACCCAGGATGGACCGCTCGCCTGTATCGGTTGGGGACATCTCTACGCTGCTGATCCGCTTGAGATGGTTTCCTGTGGACGGGACTCTCGCTGCTGTCTTGGAGCCACTATGGATTGAACTTTCACAGTATCATGTTAGACCCGCTCGACATCCATTGCTTTCGGTCCCCTAGAGGGGGGGGGTTGCCCACATCTGAGGTCCTCGCCAAGGTTTCTCATAGTCAGCATTGTCACTGGCGTCCCACTGGATGTGAATTCTCCCTGCCCACTGGGTGTGAGTTTTCCTTGCCCTTTTGTGGGTTCTTCCGAGGATGTTGTAGTCGTAATGATTTGTGCAGTCCTTTGAGACATTTGTGATTTGGGGCTATATAAATAAACATTGATTGATTGATTGATTGATTGACTTTCAGTGAATTCTAGCTGTAAATATACTCCTCCCCTCTTAACCACACCCCCACCCCCACACTAAGGACATCTTCTAATATGCACAAACACAGATTCTAACATGTCGACAACGGAAGCGTTTTCATTTTTTTCCCCCATTTTTTCAACCCTGGAACCACAACTGCTTGTAAAGAACATCATGTCATCATGTCTTGAGTTTACAATCATTTCTACAACTCTCATTTTTTGTGATAGAGTGATAGTTGGTCACAAAAACATAAAAGAAGCAAACATGTTTACTTCTTTTATGAATTTATGATGGCTCTACTGAAAATGTGAGTAATCAAAATTATACGTACAGCAATATTAATATTTGCTTACATGTCCTTTGGCAAGTTTCACTGCAATAAGACACTTTTGCTAGACATCCACAAGCTTCTGCCTACATTTTTGACCACAAAATTGGTGCAGTTCAGCTAAATGTGTTGGTTTTCTGACATGGACTTGTTTCTTCAGCATTGTCCACACGATCTAAGTCAAGACTTTGTGAAGGCCATTCTAAAACCTTCATTCTAGCCTGATTTAGTCATTCCTTTACCACTTTTGAGGTGAGTTTGGGGTCATTGTCCTGTTGGAACACCCAACTGCACTCAAGACCCAACTTCCGGGCTGCTTATTTTAGGGTGTCCTGAAGAATTTGAGGGTAATATTCCTTTTTGATTGTCCCATTTACTCTCTGTAAAGTACCAGTTCCATTGGCAGCCAAAGAGGCCCAGAGCATAATCCTACCACCACCATGCTTGACGGTAGGAGTGGTGTTCCTGGAGCAATTTGTTGGTTTCCTGACATGGACCTGTTTCTTCAGCATTGTCCACATGTTTAAACCAGGACTTTTCAGAAGGTCATTCTAGAACCTCAATTCCAGCCTGATTTAGCCATTCCTTTAGCACTTTTGAGGTGTGTTTGGGGTCATTGTCCTGTTGGAACACCCAACTGCACCCAAGACCCAACCTCCGAGCTTGTCCTGAAAAATTTTTCATTGTCCCATTTACTCTCTGTAAAGTACCAGTTCCATTGGCAGCCAAACAGGCCCAGAGCATAATACTACCACCACCATGCTTGATGGTAGGTGTGATGTTCCTGGGACTAAAAAAGGTGAGGCATTTAATCCCAGGAGAAATGTGTTGTTTTTCTGACATTGATTTGTTTCTTCAGCATTGTCCACATGTTTAAACCAGGACTTTTCAGAAGGTCATTCTAGAACCTCAATTCCAGCCTGATTTAGCCATTCCTTTACCACTTTTGAGGTGTGTTTGGGGTCATTGTCCTGTTGGAACACCCAACTGCACCCAAGACCCAACTTCCAGGCTGATGACTTTAGCTTGTCCTGAAGAATTTTTAATTGTCCCATTTACTCTCTGTAAAGTACCAGTTCCATTGGCAGCCAAACAGGCCCAGAGCATAATACTACCACCACCATGCATGATGGTAGGTGTGGTGTTCCTGGGATTAAAAAAGTGAGGCCTTTAATCCCGGAAGCAATTTGTTGTTTTTCTGACATGGACTTGTTTCTTCAGCATTGTCCACACGTTTAAACCAGGACTTTTCGGAAGGTCATTCTAGAACATCAATTCCAGCCTGATTTAGCCATTCCTTTACCACTTTTGAGGTGTGTTTGGGGTCATTGTCCTGTTGGAACACCCAACTGCACCCAAGACCCAACTTCCAGGCTGATGACTTTAGCTTGTCCTGAAGAATTTTTCATTGTCCCATTTACTCTCTGTAAAGTACCAGTTCCATTGGCAGCCAAACAGGCCCAGAATATAATCCTACCACCGCCATGCTTGACGGTAGGAGTGGTGTTACTTGGACTAAAAAGGTGAGGCATTTAATCCCAAGAGCAATTTGTTGTTTTTCTGACATGGACTTGTTTCTTCAGCATTGTCCACACGTTTAAAGCAGGACTTTTCAGAAGGCCATTCTAGAACCTCAATTCTAGCCTGATTTAGCCATTCCTTAACCAATTTTGACGTGTGTTTGGCGTCATTGTCCTGTTGGAACACCCAACTGCGCCCAAGACCCAACCTCCGAGCTTGTCCTGAAGAATTTTTCATTGTCCCATTTACTCTCTGTAAAGTACCAGTTCCATTGGCAGCCAAACAGGCCCAGAGCATAATACTACCACCACCATGCTTGACGGTAGGGATAGTGTACCTGGGACTAAAGTCCTCACCTTTTCTCCTCCAAACATAGACTTTTGTTCCATAAGGTGTTATCTTTGTCCGTGTGATGTCAGATGAAGCAAACATTCACTTTGGGTTGCCGACCTCAGGTCTAGCGTAAAAGCACTCCAGGAACACTTCCATGTGTCGCCTTTTAGAAGGTTCTGCCGGTCATGTGACCGTGTTGGTTGGCTCCGACATTGAAAGGAAAGCATCAGACCCCCGCCCCCCCTCCCTCCCACTAAGGGGGAAGTGATTATGTGTTTTGCCAATGTGGAAGTCTTTTGATATGCACAAACACAGATTCTAACATGCCGACAACGGTAGCTTTTTTTTTTTTTCTTCTTCTTTTTTTTTTGGGCTGACAGCTGATTAGGATGCCGGATCATGGCCGAGTCCGACGGGCCCCAGCTGGGTGCAGGGTACATCGCTCATTACACATTTTCTGGAGGAGGGAGGCTAATTCGCGACGCAGCACAGCACGCCGGCGTAGGTGTAATCATATCATGCAAAAAACCAGCGGTCAGTTTGTCGACGGCTCGGCTGGAGCCTGATTAAAGGCCGGCGTGGACAAAAGTGAGACGTCCTCGACCTCGTCGGGGGCGACGCTAAGCAAGGCATGGCTCAGCCGTCAAGGTGCGAGGCCCAACCCCTTTTTGGAAATCGCCGCCGTCTTGCCGGGGAAGGGCATGCATTTTTGATGAAGGCGCGGCGTTCCCGTCGCTAACGCGCAACTTGATTTAATTAGCGCTCAGCATTTCTGACGTAAAATATCTGCTGTAATTAGGCAGCATTCTTCAGTGGAGCAGGATCTGACAGCGCGAGTGAACGCGGGGTTAATGTGGTCAGGAAAGATCATCAGTGAGTTTTTTTACCCAGCCTCTCTCTGACTGAGGACATTTGTCTCAATGCACTTCCGCTCCTCCTTTTTCGACTCCAGTTCTCTTCTGTGTCGGCGTCCGAATATTCCTCATTCTTGCAGCTCTTAATGGGCTTGTATTGTGCTCCCTGCCCCGGAAAATTTTTTTTTTTAAAAAAGACAATTATTTCATTGAGGACTTCCTGGTCCAACCTTCCTGCCGGAGAAGGATGAATGCGTGGACGCCACGTCTTTAAGGACGCATTCCCTCCGCAGCCTGCGGGGATTAGGCCTAATGACAGGAGTTAATTATATTAGGAGTCATTTTCAAAAACAGTTCATGAACTGCAATACTTAAAGTTGCTCCTTAATGTCCTTACGTGTAATTAAATGGGCAAATATCTAAAGAAAAGGACTGAACGGCGCCGCAGGGACTTTTTACAGGTTTGATCTTTAACAAATTCACCACTTTTACATCTTTGTCTGATAATAATAATAATAATAAAAAAAATAAAAAACAATAATAATACTACGTATAAAATACTACACGGTCTAGCTCCCTCCTATCTTGCCGATTGTATTGTACCGTATGTCCCGGCAAGAAATCTGCCTTCAAAAGACTCCGGCTTATTAGTGATTCCTAGAGCCCAAAAAAAGTCTGCGGGCTATAGAGCGTTTTCCGTTCGGGCTCCAGTACTCTGGAATGCCCTCCCGGTAACAATTCAAGATGCTACCTCAGTAGAAGCATTTAAGTCTCACCTTAAAACTCATCTGTATACTCTAGCCTTTAAATAGACCTCCTTTTTAGACCAGTTGATCTGCCGCTTCTTTTCTTTTTTCTCCTATGTCCCCCCCTCCCTTGTGGAGGGGGTCCGGTCCCATGACCATGGATGAAGTACTGGCTGTCCAGAGTCGAGACCCAGGATGGACCGCTCGCCTGTGTATCGGTTGGGGACATCTCTACGCTGCTGATCCGCCTCCGCTTGGGATGGTTTCCTGTGGACGGGACTCTCGCTGCTGTCTTGGATCCGCTTTGAACTGAACTCTCGCGGCTGTGTTGGAGCCACTATGGATTGAACTTTCACAGTATCATGTTAGACCCGCTCGACATCCATTGCTTTCGGTCCCCTAGAGGGGGGGGGGGGGTTGCCCACATCTGAGGTCCTCTCCAAGGTTTCTCATAGTCAGCATTGTCACTGGCGTCCCACTGGATGTGAATTCTCCCTGCCCACTGGGTGTGAGTTTTCCTTGCCCTTTTGTGGGTTTTTCCGAGGATGTTGTAGTCGTAATGATTTGTGCAGTCCTTTGAGACATTTGTGATTTGGGGCTATATAAATAAACATTGATTGATTGATTGATTGAATAAGAATAATAATTTTGTTTTCTGTAGCATTTTGCAACGTAACTCAGTGCGTGACAGGTGTCCAGCCAATGATACGACTCGGTTCACTTACACTACTCAGCCAATCATAACATTGACACTATTGATGTTGACATTAACTCCTTATTGGGACCAAACAAACGGGCAGCGACACATGCACTCTCCGAGCCCTTGTAAAAAAGAAATGTGGTTCTTTTAAGATGGAATGGCTGTCAAAGTATGTTCAAATAGAAGAACAAGCGGTGAAACTGGGTGAGATTTTTTTCTTTTTCGAGTGAGAAGGGTCTACTCTGCAAAACATGCCGCAAAGCTAAACTAGCAAATGAGCTTTCCGAGGGAAAATGTGGACTGAATGGAAGTTGGACGACCTCAAGCGACAGAGAGGCAGGGCACGCTGGAGCCCGGCCCATGATGGCGGTGAGGAGGTGGGGATGGCGAGCGAGCGGCGAGGCGGGGCGTGCCGGGAGCGACGCCACAAACAAAATCAGGTTTATGGATCGCGCACCTGTACATGATTAACGTCTCTTCTCTCGGTGTATAAAAGGGGAGAAGGAGGATAGAACGAAGGCAGTGCCTTCAAGGTTTATTGGCGCTCTGTACTTCTCCCTATGCCCGTGTACCAGTCCGTACAGCGGCGTTTTAAAAAGTCATACATTTTACTTTTTGAAAGCGATTCCGATAAATTCTGATATTGCATTTTAAAGCATTTATGGGCTGATAATATCGGCAGCCCGATATTATCCGAACATCTCTAATAAATGATAAATAAATTATAAATGGGTTGTACTTGTATAGCGCTTTTCTACCTTCAAGGTACTCAAAGCGCTTTGACACTACTTCCACGGACGTGACGAAGTTGGTACTAAGTGGGGATTGAACCAGGAACCCTGGGGTTACTGCGCCACACACACACACACATATATATATATATATATATATATATATATATATATATATATATATATTAGGGCTGGGCAACGATTAAAAATGTTAATCAAAGTTAATCGCACTATTTCTCGGATTAATCGTGATTAACTGCATTGTATACACAAAGCCCAATAATGAATTCAAAAGTAGTGTGTAGTGCACCTTTATTGGAATATTCTCCCACATGAACAAAAGCGCCAAAACATTTGTTGTGCAAACACAATTTAAATCATTCCTCGTTAAACAGTAGCAGTTAAATAGCATATTTTATGAAAATCAACTCAAAAAATGTAAATACAAACATTTAAGCTTATTGCCACTGCCAGGGTATTTAAGTTATCCTGTTTGTTATGGAAAATAAATATAATCTACATACAAATCTCTGAGCCACAATCATAACATCTGAACAGGCAATTTCTGAGGTAACAGCAGAAACATTTTTTTTATTATGTTTAAAAAACCTATATTATAGGTAGTGGGCTGTTTTAGGGAATTTTTGATCAAATTATCCATAGTAGCAATATTAATAATGTTGTGTTTATTCTGCGTAATGCACTTAAAATAATTATGACCATATCTAGGAATTGATATGATGGGAATTTTCCGATTGTTTGCTTGGTGCTTTGATAAACTGAAGGCATCATATACATGGTACTATATTGTGATGTTATGAGCCAGGGAAAAAAAGAACTACCCTACCCAGCATGCAACAGGAGTGAGGAGCATGTATAGGTTGTGTCGCCATGACGGCATCTTGTATGTTGTGATATGCACGCTCTGAAAGTAAACGTTAAGAACTCAGCCAACACTCCTGGTCTGCATTAATCATAAATAGACAGACAACACATATACTCCGCTGCTTCACAGGCCGCTGGATGTAGCCGGCAAAGTATTCCCATGCTAGCTAGCCGCTCTAGCAAGCACGCCTCATTCAGTCCAAAACGGCCCGATCTATCCACATCCAGAATTGTCTGGCGGTCGTAAGTGATCCCGGAGTGACCACGCTGTAAGCCAGCCAGGAAATTTGCAGAATTGTCCGGTATTTTTGCCAAATGTTGCATCTTTACCAAGAGCCCCTCAACGCCGGGCGACTCCATCTTGTTAAGAAAAGGCGTTAACAAAATAAAAGCATGTAAACAACATACGCAAATGTGCGATAAAATAATTGTCGGCGTTAATAGATTGATGAGTTAACTCATAATTAACGCATTAATTTCCCCACCCCTAATATGTATATATATATATATATATATATATAATAAATACTTAAAATTATATACATCCCCCCACCTCCTGAATTCGGAGGTCTCAAGATTGGCAAGTATGCTGGGAGCAGGTGTTTATAGTGGTTTGCCCAAGCACACAACGGCAGTGACTAGGATGGCGGAAGCGGGTATCGAACCTGGATTCCTCAAGTTCCCAGCACGGCCACTCCACCGACCGAGCAATAACCGCCCCACAAGCTGGGATAAACAGTAGAAAAAGACAATATACTTTATTTTGGGGTCTTATTAAGCTTAAGTTGCTAATAAGTGACAAGTTTGGCAAACAACAATGGCGACGAGGCTGGGATAGTCTCCGTCTGGATTTTTTTCAATAAAAAGATGGGCCTTGGCTCAAAAAAGGTTGCAAAACACCGCTCTAGATGTACTCCAGGATGTGCATTTAAGACAGGGGTGCCCATTACGTCGATGGCGATCGACTGGTCGATCTCGGAGGGTGTGTCAGTCGATCTCAAGCCAGGCATTAAAAAATAGACATAAAAAATGAGCAATCATCAATCATACCAAGACTTCACTTTCGTCAGTTGTTTGACATTCTCGGCACCCGAGGATCTTGTGAGATGACGCTGGCTGCTGCGAGCTCATATTTAAGAAAAAAATCACTAACAGGGCGGACGCAGAGAAACACATTTTATTTCTAGAGACTCCGTACCTACTGTCAAAACTCTAAAGAGCGACTGCACACTTCTTGTCTTCACCATAAAAGACCTGTTTCATCCTGCCTGTGCTAACAAAATAAGAGTCTCAGAAAGCTAGCAAGCTACGGAGTTTGATGCCAATGTATTTCTCCCCCGCCCTCAGCGACCGCTTTCTCACTTGCTTGCCCACCCGCACACTCGCTGACGTCACTCACCTGCTGCCAGACATTAAAGGGCCACACACATATGCTACTCTCATAACAAAGTGTTTAAAAACCAGTATGCAAGTTGGACAAATGAGATGACAAAACCAACCACTTTCATGTGGTATTGGACAGAAAGGAGGACTTTTTTTTCCCTCCATTTGAAAATGCGGACGTTATCAGCACCACTGTCTAATTCCAATCAATGCAAGTCATCAGAATCAGGTATAACACCAACTTATATTCTTGTCTTCATGAAAGAAAGGAATCTATGTGTGTTAAACATGCTTGTATTATCATTAACTTGTTAACTAAAATGTGTCTTTCATAAATAAATAAATATAAATTATAAATAGGAATGAGGTAGATCTCCTCGACTTGGTCAATTGAAAAGTAGCTCACCTGCAGAAAAAGTGTCAGCGCCCCTGATTTAAAGCATGTAAGCGTCTTGTTTTGTGCGCCGTGTGTTCAGAAGGTGTCAGGATTGTAAAATATTCCATCTTGCTAGGAATTAAAGCTCCTCTTGCAGCCGTTGAAACTTTGACACGTCAAGTAAAAAGCACTCCAACTGTCACGCACTTTAATCCCTCCAACGGTTGACGACGTTTCCTTTTTAGCGCCGGCCAGAGGGCTAGGGGGGAAAAAAAAAAAAAAAAAAAAAGTAGGAATTACATGCATTTGTCCGCTGGTAATTAGGTGAGTTTTTAACTCAATGATTGGCTTTTCCAGTGAGGACTTTTGAAGTGTAATGATGCTGCACTCGGGTGACTCAACAACAGGCGCCCGGTTGGAGCCTTTGAACGACCCTTAATCTGGCAAAACTTAGGTTGGCTCGGTTTTTTTTTTTTTTTTTGCACATCAAAGAATTAAGTAGAAGTCTAATATTCAATCATGAGCGCCATTGTTCAAGCTCTTCCTGGACACTTTTCGCCGCCAGGGAGGTTTGGAGACTTTCCGAGTCATGCCATTTGTGCAACTGTGCATATTAAGTGGACTTGCTGGGCCTGCGTGTTCTTGTGGCTCAAGTTCACGAGTGTGTGTATGTACCAGTGTAAGTGTGTGTGTGTGTGTGTGTGCAGGCGAGTAGTATCTGCCATGGCTGCCGTGAAGCCAGACCCCCCTCTGTCTTTCTCACTTGTAATCATGTCCAAATTTGCACAGTCGGGTGGGGAGTGGGACAGCCATGTCAACTCGTGTGGGTGTTTTCTCGATTTTTGTCCCAAAACCCGCCGTCTTCCAATCTCAGGTTCTCAAGCAACTTCTGAGGCTCAAAGCTCAAAAAATATTTTGCTCTCTATCACGGGCTAACTAAAAGTGCAGATTGGCTCGCTGGAGGGGGAAAAAAAAACAAACACGTGCCGAGTAGCAAGGATGAAATATGAATGGAAGCCAGCCACCAGCCTTAAAGGTAATTAAAGCTGCAAGCAGCGTTGGTCGGGTCCGCCTTTGGCTGCTGCCCCCGAGACCCACGGCCGGATAAGCGTTAGAAGACGCCTTGGAGCCACTATTTTGAGAATCTAATGCATTGTGAAAGTAATGCAGTTGTTGTATTGAAGTGAAAATATCAAACTTCCTGTTGATTTTTGCTAAGGTATGTTAATTATTAAAATGTAGGTCTAAGTGAGACCTACATAGTGTTTTTTGTTTCATGTCTCTCTGACATTCCTACCGGAAGTTACAAGCAGTTTTGTCAGTGTTTTCTTCCTAGGAGCAGTTTGTCCGTGTTGTATTCCTAGGGGGGCGGTAGAGCCCAATTTTGAGTTTTGAGGTTAGGTTTTTTCATCAGATCGCAATTTTTGCCAGACCTGATGTGTGTGCCAAGTTTGGTGAGTTTTGAAGCATTTTAAGGGGGTCAAATTACAGCTCAAAGAGGCAAAAATGACATTTTTTTAGGAGACTTTGCACAGGAGTTCTTTGAAGGCGCGTAAAATTAAAACCTGAGAACTTATCAAAACTCTGTTCTACACTTTTAATCAGAAGGGTTCAATCCCTCTCCTGTGCGAGTTTGAAGCCAAAACAACAAACGCACTCAGAGGAGATAATGTTTGAAGAAAGGTGACCGTTTTTTACAAAACTCTTGTTTTGAAGGGGGGATTGCAAACTTCCTGTTGATTTTTGTCGGGGGTTGTCAATCTATGAAATGTAGGTCCAAGCAAGACCTACATAGAGCTTTTTGTTTCATGTCTCTCCGACATTCTTACCGGAAGTTACAAGCAATTTTGTCTGTGTTTTCTTCCTAGGAGCAGTTTTTTCAGTGTTTTATTTAAAAATAGCGCTAGAGCGCAATTTTGAGTTTTGTGGTTTGGTTTTTTTCATTAGATCGCAATATTCGCCAGTCCTTTTGTGTGCGCCAAGTTTGGTGACTTTTGAAGCATTTTAAGGGGGTCAAATTACAGCGCGAAGAGGCAAAAATTGCATTTTTCGCGAAAATTTTATTTTGAAGGGGTTTTTGCCAACTTCTTGTAGATTTTTGCTGAAAGAAGTGAGTGTATGAAAATTGGGTCTAAGTCAGACCTACATAGGAGTTTTTGTTTCATGTCGCTATGACATTCCTAACAGAAGTTACATGCAGTTTTGTCTGTAATTTTTTCCTAGGGGGCGCTAGAGCACAATTTCATTTTGGGGGATTGGTTGCTTAATATGTTGGGAAGGTTTGCTATACCGACGTGTGTGTCAAATTTGGTGAGTTTTGAAGCATGTTAAGGGGGTCAAATTACAGCGCGTAGGTGTGGAATAATAATAAAACACAGCAGTTTCAATAGGGTCCTTGGACCATGGCAAAGGACTCCACAGGAGTCCTTTGCCATGGTCCAAGGACCCTAATTAGTAAACAAGAACCGAGAACCACATGGACCCTCATCCTGCACACCGCCAGCATCGTTGTTACTTTAAGCTCACAACTCGTCATTTTATTTACAATCGTACTTTAAAGCAGTGTTTTTCAACCATGCAGGACAGGAGATGATCTAATTTCACCTATTTGGGTTAAAACTATGTTTTGCAAACCAGTAATTATAATAATAAATAAATGGGTTGTACTTGTATAGCGCTTTTCTACCTTCAAGGTACTCAAAGCGCTTTGACACTACTTCCACATTCACACATTCACACACTGATGGAGGGAGCTGCCATGCAAGGCGCCAACCAGCACCCATCAGGAGCAAGGGTGAAGTGTCTTGCTCAAGGACACAACGGTTGTGACAAGGTTGGTACTAGGTGGGGATTGAACCAGGAACCCTCGGGTTGCCGGCACGGCCACCTTTCCCACTGCGCCACGCCGTCCCCACTTTCTGCCTTTGTGCAAGTTTTGTTTCCTTAGTCAGTTTTGTACTCCCGCCCTTCAATCAATCAATCAATGTTTACTTATATAGCCCTAAATCACTAGTGTCTCAAAGGGCTGCACAAACCACTACGACATCCTCAGTAGGCCCACATAAGGGCAAGGAAAACTCACACCCAGTGGGACACCGGTGACGATAATGACCCAGTGGGACGTTGGTGACAATGATGACTATGAGAACATGATACTGTGATACTGGTTTCGCGCAGGGCGTCGTTAAAGTTGTTAGTGAGGTTATCAATAGAGCCCACATACTTTGGGAATGATGCCATTACCGAGGGCAGTAGGTCAGCAAGAGTTGTCGTTGTGGCCGTATTAATGTTGCGGCTGCTATAGCAGTTATTATTATTATTAGTTTGACGAACATGCGTCTGAACCTCGAATTTTATAAGGTAATGATCGGACAATACTTTAGTATACGGGAATATCGTAACTTTGGAAGCGGTGATACCCCTGACAAGCACTAGGTCTATCGTATTACCGTTGCGATGCGTGGGTTCATTTATTATTTGTGTGAGACCACAGCTATCAATTATAGTCTGGAGCGCTACGCACGGTGGGTCCGATGGGGTATTCAAATGGATATTAAAGTCCCCCATTATGATTATATTATCGGCGTGTGTCACTAGATCAGCAACGAATTCTGAGAATTCATTGATTCCTTGTGCGCGCCTTTTGTCTGCCTTTTTTGTCGTTCTAGTGTTAAAATCAAAGATGTCTCTACCTTCTCGCCATCTCCGGTCCAAGTTCACTTGCATCTCGGGAAAACAACCACCTCATAGTCCACGCCTTGACAATATATCAGATTGAATATTGTATTTTTACCCTTTGCTGTTGCGATCCGTGACTTGGATCTTCACACGTTGTTTATTTTTCCATTTTTGTTTCATTCTCCGTCCGACCCGTTTATTTCCTGTTCTGTCCATCACTATGGTTACTCATTAGTTCACCTGCCACACTCGGTCCGCACACCTGCTTCAGCTAATCACCCTCCTTTATAAGCCAGCCTCTTCTGTTTATTCTTTCTGGGACTCTAATTTGCTGACATGCAACAAGTAACGTCAGGTATGTTTTTCTCGCTAGCTTTATTGTCATCTGTAGCTCACATGCTAATCATCTTTGTTTTTACTTTTTGTTCCATCGTTCCAAGTCTTAGTTCTTTATATTTCCTAGCTTACACGCTAGCGTCTTTTGTTTCGCTTTTTATTAGCTCCAGTGTTTTTGTTCAGAGCTCACTTTTTGTTAATACATTTGTTCGACCCTACCTTTGTTGTGTTCTTCGTTTGATGCATCCTCGAGGGAATCGAACCGGCGTAACACTATGCGTTCATATTTCGCTGTTTATCGCATTTTGCTCGATTGTAAAATATGTCGATCGAGAGGGGGTGTGACGTTCATATGTTGTCAATATTCAGTGTTTTATCGTTCATAGAAAAATTGAAAATTCCATTCTGTTTTTTTAAGGCGGTCTGTCAAAACGTTTTTAGCATTCATCCATCCATTTTCTACCGCTTATTCCCTTTCGGGGTCGCGGGGGGCACTGGCGCCTATCTCAGCTACAATCGGGCGGAAGGCGGGGTACACCCTGGACAAGTCGCCACCTCATCACAGGGCCAACACAGATAGACAGACAACATTCACACACTAGGGACCATTTAGTGTTGCCAATCAACCTATCCCCAGGTGCATGTCTTTGGAGGTGGGAGGGGCCTATCCCCAGGTGCATGTCTTTGGAGGTGGGAGGGGCCTATCCCCAGGTGCATGTCTTTGGAGGTGGGAGGGGCCTATCCCCAGGTGCATGTCTTTGGAGGTGGGAGGGGCCTATCCCCAGGTGCATGTCTTTGGAAGTGGGAGGAAGCCGGAGTACCCGGAGGGAACAGATATTATTGTGATGTTTTGTATAAGTGTTCCTGAAAATTGATATACCGGCTCTCAGACACGTTTCTTGCTCTAAATTTGGCCCCCCAGTCACAATAATTGCCCAAGCTTGTTCTAAGCGGTCGCTTTTAAGTACATTAGTTGGAGTTCAGATTAAGGAAAGAAGAGCCAATACTTCACTTCGATTATAGTCTGCAAATGATGTGTTGTTGTTGTTGAGTGTCGGTGCTGTCTAGAGCTCGGCAGAGTAACCCTGTAATACTCTTCCATGTCAGTAGGTGGCAGCCGGTAGCTAATTGCTCATTGGATGAATGTCAGAAACAGCGGGAGGCAGTGTGCAGGTAAAAAAAGGTATCTAATGTTAAACTAAAATAAACAAAAGGTGAGTGCCCCTAAGAAAAGGCATTGAAGCTTAGGGAAGGCTATGCGGAATGAAACTAAAACTGAACAGGCTGCAAAGTAAACAAAACCAGAATGCTGGACGACAGCAAAGACTTACTGTGGAACAAAGACAAAGTACATCCGAACATGACATGACAATCAACTATGTCCCCACAAAAGGAGGATGAAAACAACTGAAATACTCTTGATTGCTAAAACAAAGTAGATTGGGAAAATAGCGTTTACGGAAGACATGAAATTGCTACAGTGAAGTGAATTATATTTATATAGTGTTTTTCTCTAGTGACTCAAAGCGCTTTACATAGTGAAACCCAATATCTAAGTTACATTTAAAGCAGTTTGGATGGCACTGGGAGCAGGTGGGTAAAGTGTCTTGCCCAAGGACACAACGGCAGTGACCAAGATGGCGGAAGCGTGCATCGAACCTGGAACCCTCAAGTTGCTGGCACGGCCACTCTACCAACCGAGCTATGCCGCCCCACCAGGAAAATACAAAACAAAAGAAGAAAAGCCACCAAAATAGAAGCCCAAGACGAGAACTAAAACTATACTGTGACGGTCTCATGCCGACGTGCGGGTTCCCAGGACCACCAAGGAAGGATATTCCCTCGAGCAGGTGTAGACTTATTTGTTTTTCAATTAGGAAAATCTTTTTCAGGTTACTTTTTGAGACACTAGTGATTTAGGGCTATATGACTACACATTGATTGATTGACTTTTCAGTCGCCCTCGTCGTCTGCCGCTCGCTCTCCCTCTCTTCCGCGTTGCATGGGTTGCTTGTTCTGTCTCTCCTTCCTCTCTCCCCTCTCCCTCTTCTGCTGCCCTTTTATACAGCAAGAGGAGATTCATTAATCGTGTTCAAATTAAGTCAGGGTGTGATGTGACGGGTGGTGACAGTACACCTACTTTGAGACAAGAGCTATAGTCATGCATGCTTGCTTTTGCTTTAAAGTCATATCCAACAATTGTGACGACAACTTTTTACTGTCAACTGAGTTTCATTTTTTAATCATTTCTGCTGGTGATGTGCCTCCGCATTTTTTCAATGCATAAAATGTGCCTTGGCTCAAAAAAGGTTGAAAAACACTGCTTTAAAGTACCAGTAGAGTGGAAAAACAAGTTGCCTCTATATTTAAGCTATGGTCTTATATCAGAATCAGAAAGACTTCAATAATCCCCGAGGGGAATTTAAGATTTTTGGCACAATTCCATTCAAGATCAGACAAACATTACAGGGAGACAGAACGGGATCAAACATTACATGCAGACAGAACAGGATCAAACATTACATGGAGACAGAACAGGATCAAACATGACAGGGGGACGGAACAGGATCAAACATTACAGGGAGACAGAACACGATCAAACATGACAGGGAGACAGAACAGGATCAAACATTACATGGAAACAGAACATGATCAAACATTACAGGGAGACAGAACAGGATCAAACATTACAGGGAGACAGAACAGGATCAAACATTACATGGAGACAGAACAGGATCAAACATTACAGGGACACAGAACAGGATCAAACACTACAGGGAGACAGAACAGCATCAAACATGAAAGGGAGACAAAACAGGATAAAACATTACAGGGAGACAGAACAGGATAAAACATTACAGGGAAACAGAACAGGATCAAACATTACATGGAGACAGAACAGGATCAAACATTACAGGGAGACGGAACAGGATCAAAAATTACAGGGAGACAGAACAGGATCAAACATTACATGGAGACAGAACAGGATCAAACATTACAGGGAGACAAAACAGGATCAAACATTACATGGAGACAGAACAGGATCAAACATTAGAGGGAGACAGAACAGGATCAAACATTACAGGGAGACAGAACAGGATCAAACATTACAGAGCGACAGAACAGGATCAAACATTACAGGGAGTTAGAACAGGATCAAACATTACAGGGAGACAGAACAGGATCAAACATTACATGGAGACAGAACAGGATCAAACATTACAGGGAGTTAGAACAGGATCAAACATTACAGGGAGACAGAACAGGATCAAACATTACATGGAGACAGAACAGGATCAAACATTACAGGGAGACAGAACAGAATCAAACATTACAGGGAGACACAACAGGATCAAACATTACAGGGAGACAGAACAGGATCAAACATTACATGGTGATAGAACAGGATCAAACATTACAGGGAGACAGAACAGGATCAAACATGACAGGGACATAGAACAGCATCAAACATTACAGGGAGACGGAACAGGATCAAACATTACAGGAAGACAGAACAGGATCAAACATTACAGAGAGACAGAACAGGATCGCTGACGGGTCTGCCAACTTCCAGCGGCCCTTACATAAAAGGTGGGGAACATGTAAATGCTGGGGAGTGAGAAAAAAAAAAAATCAGTCTAAGCCTGGGACCCTGGAAAGGGGGTCCAGACAGAGACCAAAGGGGAAAAAAATCATAGCCATAGCACACATAAGCAATTGTGTAAGAGGGAAACATCAACGAACACAAAGGACATCAAAGACATTAAAAGAGCAGAGCTGATGCAACCAGCCACTTCTACATACAGCTACAAAAGTAAAACAACAACAAAAACATAAACACTGTGGTGGCCTCTGCGATGTTCCACACCATCGTCTGCTGGGGTGGGAGGAGCATGGCTAGCGACAGGAGCAGACCCAGCAAAGCAACCAAGATAGCTGACTCCACTCTCGGCCGCCCACCAACTCTCGGCCAGTGTCCAGTCTGCATGGTTGAGCGAGGATGCTTCCAAGGAGACCGAGGTGTCCGAGACCTGCTCATTCAGCCAAGACACTGTGGAGCCCGTCCGTCCCCGAGCTCAGCACCAGGGGGCCTCATGTGGCCCCCGGACCTTAGTTTGCTCAGGTCTGGTTTAATGGATCCAATGGAGCACAAATAACTATACAAAGCCAACTTGTTTTATCGCTCACTCGGGCGGTGTAGCTCGGTTGGTAGAGCGGCCGTGCCAGCAACTTGAGGGTTCCAGGTTCGAACCCGAGTCACTGCCGTTGTGTCCTTGGGCAAGACACTTTACCCACCTGCTCCCAGTGCCACCCGCACTGGTGTAAATGTAACTTAGATATTGGGTTTCACTATGTAAAGCGCTTTGAGTCACTAGAGAAAAGCGCTATATAAATATAATTCACTTCACTCTTCTGGTACTTTGAGAATTGTTCTGTGTTTTCGCCCCAGTTGATGATGCCATTATATTTTAAAAAGTCAGTTGCTGCAAGGCCAGACATGTACTTGGCGTGCTCGCGTGCTCTCGGGAAGCAGGATGGCGCCCTCAGAGTGTCTACGCACCTTGGCAGGCGCGCCCGCCGCCGCCGTCGGAGGGCACAGGCGGTGTGCGATTGTGCGAACATTTCCCACAAAGACGTCCGATTTTTTTGTGGGAGCGAGGCTGGTGATTTCCAGGCAACAGACTCCAAGCGGATCGGGGAGAGATGGCGACGGCGGCGACGGCGATGGCGGCGGGAGTGTGCCGCCCGCTGCCATGTGTGAGGAGGAGGCCTGACACCAGGATCGCAGGCCAACATGTCACTTGATGACTGAATTTAGACTTGGGCTTTCTGTCTTCTTTATTTTAGTCCTCAAAGTTGGCGAGCGACTGTCCACAAAACTTTCAGTCCCCCCCCCCGCCATCATTTGTGTGATGCGGCGGGGCGTCAATCTGCTGATGGCGATGATGGCGCACGAAGGCTCTAATTAGCCGCGTGGCTCAATGGCCGCGTGTCAGGGTCTATCGGGCCCAGGCGGACAGGATGACGGCGCCGCGGTCCGACTCGGCGAAGTGGGTCAGGTCCGGAGTGAGTGGACATGGAAGTGACGCCGGCGTGTGATATGACCCGTTGGCGGCGAGGCCATCGGACCGGGGTTGAGATCCTGCCCTGTCTTCTGCGCCCGCTTGGGACGCCGCTGGCCACGGGGCAAACACATCACAGTACGTCACGCGGAAGTTTGTGCCGACTCACAACTGCCCGTACTTGGACTCGGACTGTCTTCTAGTTCATGTCCTCATTGTTGGACTCGGACTGTCTTCTAGTTCATGTCCTCATTGTTGGACTCGGACTGTCTTCTAGTTCATGTCCTCATTGTTGGACTCGGACTGTCTTCTAGTTCATGTCCTCATTGTTGGACTCGGACTGTCTTCTAGTTCATGTCCTCATTGTTGGACTCGGACTGTCTTCTAGTTCATGTCCTCATTGTGGGACTCGGACTGTCTTCTAGTTCATGTCCTCATTGTTGGACTCGTAATGTCTTCTAGTTCATGTCCTCATTGTTGGACTCATACTGTCTTCTAGTCCATGTCCTCATTGTTGGACTCGGACTGTCTTCCAGTTCATGTCCTCATTGTTGGACTCGGACTGTCTTCTAGTTCATGTCCTCATTGTTGGACTCGGACTGTCTTCTAGTTCATGTCCTCATTGTTAGACTCGGACTGTCCCCTAGTTCATGTCCTCATTGTTGGACTCGGACTGTCTTCTAGTTCATGTCCTCATTGTTGGACTCAGACTGTCTTCTAGTTCATGTCCTCATTGTTAGACTCGGACTGTCCTCTAGTTCATGTCCTCATTGTTGGACTCGGACTGTCTTCTAGTTCATGTCCTCATTGTTGGACTCGGACTGTCTTCTAGTTCATGTCCTCATTGTTAGACTCGGACTGTCCTCTAGTTCATGTCCTCATTGTTGGACTCGTAATGTCTTCTAGTTCATGTCCTCATTGTTAGACTCGGACTGTCTTCTAGTTCATGTCCTCATTGTTAGACTCGGACTGTCCTCTAGTTCATGTCCTCATTGTTGGACTCGGACTGTCTTCTAGTTCATGTCCTCATTGTTGAACTCGGACTGTCTTCTAGTTCATGTCCACATTGTTGGACTCGGACTGTCTTCTAGTTCATGTCCTCATTGTTGGACTCGGACTGTCTTCTAGTTCATGTCCTCATTGTTGGACTCGGACTGTCTTCTAGTTCATGTCCTCATTGTGGGACTCGGACTGTCTTCTAGTTCATGTCCTCATTGTTGGACTCGTAATGTCTTCTAGTCCATGTCCTCATTGTTGGACTCGGACTGTCTTCCAGTTCATGTCCTCATTGTTGGACTCGGACTGTCTTCTAGTTCATGTCCTCATTGTTGGACTCGGACTGTCTTCTAGTTCATGTCCTCATTGTTAGACTCGGACTGTCCCCTAGTTCATGTCCTCATTGTTGGACTCGGACTGTCTTCTAGTTCATGTCCTCATTGTTGGACTCAGACTGTCTTCTAGTTCATGTCCTCATTGTTAGACTCGGACTGTCCTCTAGTTCATGTCCTCATTGTTGGACTCGGACTGTCTTCTAGTTCATGTCCTCATTGTTGGACTCGGACTGTCTTCTAGTTCATGTCCTCATTGTTAGACTCGGACTGTCCTCTAGTTCATGTCCTCATTGTTGGACTCGTAATGTCTTCTAGTTCATGTCCTCATTGTTAGACTCGGACTGTCTTCTAGTTCATGTCCTCATTGTTAGACTCGGACTGTCCTCTAGTTCATGTCCTCATTGTTGGACTCGGACTGTCTTCTAGTTCATGTCCTCATTGTTGAACTCGGACTGTCTTCTAGTTCATGTCCACATTGTTGGACTCGGACTGTCTTCTAGTTCATGTCCTCATTGTTGGACTCGGACTGTCTTCTAGTTCATGTCCTCATTGTTGGACTCGGACTGTCTTCTAGTTCATGTCCTCATTGTTGGACTCGGACTGTCTTCTAGTTCATGTCCTCATTGTTGGACTCGGACTGTCTTCTAGTTCAAGTCCTCATTGTTGGACTCGGACTGTCTTCTAGTTCATGTCCTCATTGTTGGACTCGGACTGTCTTCTAGTTCATGTCCTCATTGTTGGACTCGGACTGTCTTCTAGTTCAAGTCCTCATTGTTGGACTCGGACTGTCTTCTAGTTCAAGTCCTCATTGTTGGACTCGGACTGTCTTCTAGTTCAAGTCCTCATTGTTGGACTCGGACTGTCTTCTAGTTCATGTCCTCATTGTTGGACTCGGACTGTCTTCTAGTTCAAGTCCTCATTGTTGGACTCGGACTGTCTTCTAGTTCAAGTCCTCATTGTTGGACTCGGACTGTCTTCTAGTTCAAGTCCTCATTGTTGGACTCTGACTGTCTTCTAGTTCATGTCCTCATTGTTGGACTCGGACTGTCTTCTAGTTCATGTCCTCATTGTTGGACTCGGACTGTCTTTTAGTTCATGTCCTCATTGTTGGACTCGGACTGTCTTCTAGTTCATGTCCTCATTGTTGGACTCGGACTGTCTTCTAGTTCATGTCCTCATTGTTGGACTCGGACTGTCTTCTAGTTCAAGTCCTCATTGTTGGACTCTGTCTGTCCTCTAGTTCATGTCCTCCTTGTTGGACTCATACTGTCTTCTAGTTCATGTCCTCATTGTTGGACTCATACTGTCTTCTAGTTCATGTCCTCATTGTTGGACTCGGACTGTCTTCTAGTTCAAGTCCTCATTGTTGGACTCGGACTGTCTTCTAGTTCATGTCCTCATTGTTGGACTCGGACTGTCTTCTAGTCCATGTCCTCATTGTTGGACTCGGACTGTCTTCCAGTTCATGTCCTCATTGTTGGACTCGGACTGTCTTCTAGTTCATGTCCTCATTGTTGGACTCGGACTGTCTTCTAGTTCATGTCCTCATTGTTAGACTCGGACTGTCCCCTAGTTCATGTCCTCATTGTTGGACTCGGACTGTCTTCTAGTTCATGTCCTCATTGTTGGACTCAGACTGTCTTCTAGTTCATGTCCTCATTGTTAGACTCGGACTGTCCTCTAGTTCATGTCCTCATTGTTGGACTCGGACTGTCTTCTAGTTCATGTCCTCATTGTTGGACTCGGACTGTCTTCTAGTTCATGTCCTCATTGTTAGACTCGGACTGTCCTCTAGTTCATGTCCTCATTGTTGGACTCGTAATGTCTTCTAGTTCATGTCCTCATTGTTAGACTCGGACTGTCTTCTAGTTCATGTCCTCATTGTTAGACTCGGACTGTCCTCTAGTTCATGTCCTCATTGTTGGACTCGGACTGTCTTCTAGTTCATGTCCTCATTGTTGAACTCGGACTGTCTTCTAGTTCATGTCCACATTGTTGGACTCGGACTGTCTTCTAGTTCATGTCCTCATTGTTGGACTCGGACTGTCTTCTAGTTCATGTCCTCATTGTTGGACTCGGACTGTCTTCTAGTTCATGTCCTCATTGTGGGACTCGGACTGTCTTCTAGTTCATGTCCTCATTGTTGGACTCGTAATGTCTTCTAGTCCATGTCCTCATTGTTGGACTCGGACTGTCTTCCAGTTCATGTCCTCATTGTTGGACTCGGACTGTCTTCTAGTTCATGTCCTCATTGTTGGACTCGGACTGTCTTCTAGTTCATGTCCTCATTGTTAGACTCGGACTGTCCCCTAGTTCATGTCCTCATTGTTGGACTCGGACTGTCTTCTAGTTCATGTCCTCATTGTTGGACTCAGACTGTCTTCTAGTTCATGTCCTCATTGTTAGACTCGGACTGTCCTCTAGTTCATGTCCTCATTGTTGGACTCGGACTGTCTTCTAGTTCATGTCCTCATTGTTGGACTCGGACTGTCTTCTAGTTCATGTCCTCATTGTTAGACTCGGACTGTCCTCTAGTTCATGTCCTCATTGTTGGACTCGTAATGTCTTCTAGTTCATGTCCTCATTGTTAGACTCGGACTGTCTTCTAGTTCATGTCCTCATTGTTAGACTCGGACTGTCCTCTAGTTCATGTCCTCATTGTTGGACTCGGACTGTCTTCTAGTTCATGTCCTCATTGTTGAACTCGGACTGTCTTCTAGTTCATGTCCACATTGTTGGACTCGGACTGTCTTCTAGTTCATGTCCTCATTGTTGGACTCGGACTGTCTTCTAGTTCATGTCCTCATTGTTGGACTCGGACTGTCTTCTAGTTCATGTCCTCATTGTTGGACTCGGACTGTCTTCTAGTTCATGTCCTCATTGTTGGACTCGGACTGTCTTCTAGTTCAAGTCCTCATTGTTGGACTCGGACTGTCTTCTAGTTCATGTCCTCATTGTTGGACTCGGACTGTCTTCTAGTTCATGTCCTCATTGTTGGACTCGGACTGTCTTCTAGTTCAAGTCCTCATTGTTGGACTCGGACTGTCTTCTAGTTCAAGTCCTCATTGTTGGACTCGGACTGTCTTCTAGTTCAAGTCCTCATTGTTGGACTCGGACTGTCTTCTAGTTCATGTCCTCATTGTTGGACTCGGACTGTCTTCTAGTTCAAGTCCTCATTGTTGGACTCGGACTGTCTTCTAGTTCAAGTCCTCATTGTTGGACTCGGACTGTCTTCTAGTTCAAGTCCTCATTGTTGGACTCTGACTGTCTTCTAGTTCATGTCCTCATTGTTGGACTCGGACTGTCTTCTAGTTCATGTCCTCATTGTTGGACTCGGACTGTCTTTTAGTTCATGTCCTCATTGTTGGACTCGGACTGTCTTCTAGTTCATGTCCTCATTGTTGGACTCGGACTGTCTTCTAGTTCATGTCCTCATTGTTGGACTCGGACTGTCTTCTAGTTCAAGTCCTCATTGTTGGACTCTGTCTGTCCTCTAGTTCATGTCCTCCTTGTTGGACTCATACTGTCTTCTAGTTCATGTCCTCATTGTTGGACTCATACTGTCTTCTAGTTCATGTCCTCATTGTTGGACTCGGACTGTCTTCTAGTTCATGTCCTCATTGTTGGACTCGGACTGTCTTCTAGTTCATGTCCTCATTGTTGGACTCGGACTGTCTTCTAGTTCATGTCCTCATTGTTGGACTCGGACTGTCTTCTAGTTCATGTCCTCATTGTTGGACTCGGACTGTCTTCTAGTTCATGTCCTCATTGTTGGACTCGGACTGTCTTTTAGTTCATGTCCTCATTGTTGGACTCGGACTGTCTTCTAGTTCATGTCCTCATTTTTGGACTCGGACTGTCTTCTAGTTCATGTCCTCATTGTTGGACTCGGACTGTCTTCTAGTTCATGTCCTCATTGTTGGACTCGGACTGTCTTCTAGTTCATGTCCTCATTGTTGGACTCGGACTGTCTTCTAGTTCATGTCCTCATTGTTGGACTCGGACTGTCTTCTAGTTCATGTCCTCATTGTTGGACTCGGACTGTCTTCTAGTTCATGTCCTCATTGTTGGACTCGGACTGTCTTCTAGTTCAAGTCCTCATTGTTGGACTCGGACTGTCTTCTAGTTCATGTCCTCATTGTTGGACTCGGACTGTCTTCTAGTTCATGTCCTCATTGTTGGACTCGGACTGTCTTCTAGTTCAAGTCCTCATTGTTGGACTCGGACTGTCTTCTAGTTCAAGTCCTCATTGTTGGACTCGGACTGTCTTCTAGTTCAAGTCCTCATTGTTGGACTCGGACTGTCTTCTAGTTCATGTCCTCATTGTTGGACTCGGACTGTCTTCTAGTTCAAGTCCTCATTGTTGGACTCGGACTGTCTTCTAGTTCAAGTCCTCATTGTTGGACTCGGACTGTCTTCTAGTTCAAGTCCTCATTGTTGGACTCTGACTGTCTTCTAGTTCATGTCCTCATTGTTGGACTCGGACTGTCTTCTAGTTCATGTCCTCATTGTTGGACTCGGACTGTCTTTTAGTTCATGTCCTCATTGTTGGACTCGGACTGTCTTCTAGTTCATGTCCTCATTGTTGGACTCGGACTGTCTTCTAGTTCATGTCCTCATTGTTGGACTCGGACTGTCTTCTAGTTCATGTCCTCATTGTTGGACTCGGACTGTCTTCTAGTTCATGTCCTCATTGTTGGACTCGGACTGTCTTTTAGTTCATGTCCTCATTGTTGGACTCGGACTGTCTTCTAGTTCATGTCCTCATTTTTGGACTCGGACTGTCTTCTAGTTCATGTCCTCATTGTTGGACTCGGACTGTCTTCTAGTTCATGTCCTCATTGTTGGACTCGGACTGTCTTCTAGTTCATGTCCTCATTGTTGGACTCGGACTGTCTTCTAGTTCATGTCCTCATTGTTGGACTCGGACTGTCTTCTAGTTCATGTCCTCATTGTTGGACTCGGACTGTCTTTTAGTTCATGTCCTCATTGTTGGACTCGGACTGTCTTCTAGTTCATGTCCTCATTTTTGGACTCGGACTGTCTTCTAGTTCATGTCCTCATTGTTGGACTCGGACTGTCTTCTAGTTCATGTCCTCATTGTTGGACTCGGACTGTCTTCTAGTTCATGTCCTCATTGTTGGACTCGGACTGTCTTCTAGTTCATGTCCTCATTGTTGGACTCTGACTGTCTTCTAGTTCATGTCCTCATTGTTGGACTCGGACTGTCTTCTAGTTCATGTCCTCATTGTTGGACTCATACTGTCTTCTAGTTCATGTCCTCGTTGTTGGACTCGGACTGTCTTCTAGTTCATGTCCTCATTGTTGGACTCGGACTGTCTTCTAGTTCATGTCCTCATTGTTGGACTCGGACTGTCTTCTAGTTCATGTCCTCATTGTTGGACTCGGACTGTCTTCTAGTTCATGTCCTCATTGTTGGACTCGGACTGTCTTCTAGTTCATGTCCTCATTGTTGGACTCTGACTGTCTTCTAGTTCATGTCCTCATTGTTGGACTCGGACTGTCTTCTAGTTCATGTCCTCATTGTTGGACTCATACTGTCTTCTAGTTCATGTCCTCGTTGTTGGACTCGGACTGTCTTCTAGTTCATGTCCTCATTGTTGGACTCGGACTGTCTTCTAGTTCATGTCCTCATTGTTAGACTCGGACTGTCTTCTAGTTCATGTCCTCATTGTTGGACTCGGACTGTCTTCTAGTTCATGTCCTCATTGTTGGACTCGAACTGTCTTCTAGTTCATGTCCTCATTGCACGCCCCATCCCATTACTTCCTACCTCACTTAGCATTCTTTCTTGCAAGCTTTTTCCTTTCATCATCATTTCCTATTTTAACCTGTTATG
This sequence comes from Nerophis ophidion, assembly GCF_033978795.1. Lineage (NCBI taxonomy): Eukaryota > Metazoa > Chordata > Actinopteri > Syngnathiformes > Syngnathidae > Nerophis > Nerophis ophidion. The sequence continues at coordinate 3,053,735 of NC_084637.1, forward strand.
TTTTCCTTCCAAAGTAATGTTATTATTTCCTCATTTTTATATCATTTTTTGTAATATACCGTATTTCCTTGAATTGCCACCGTGGCGCTAATTACTTTAAAACCTCTTCTCACTCCGGCGCTTACCAAAGGCATGCGGTAAATTGAGGCCTGCGCTTAAAAATTTGAGTGTGATGTAAGGATACCATCATGAAAAGCACATTTAATAAAAAAAAACATTATTATGGTCTTACCTTTACTTATAAATGAAGTCCAGATCCTTCTGATCAAAAGCATCGATAACTTGTTTGAAAAAGTCTTCCTTATCTTTCTTCAGTTTTAAAAGTCTCTCTGTCTCGATGGAGATCTTCCTTTATTACCTCCTGCTTCGATTGAAAGTCCAGTTTAGAAAACTGTTTTATTTTGGATATGTAATCCTCCAAGTTCTTCTGCAGCCGAGTAGTCGCAAGAAGGATCACTAGCGCCCTCTACCACCAGGAGGCGGGAGTCATTTAATGACTCATATTTGACACACGCAGCTACGGTATATTAATAAAACATAGCTGCTTACTGTTCTTTTTAGCATATTCAATAGCTTGGAGCTTAAATCCTACTGAATAGCTCTTAATCTTCTTCCCTTTTTGCGATTTTAAATGATTGAAATCAGCCTCCTCCATTTTGAAAATGATGACAGGTGAAGTGTCACTCGTGACGTGACGAGTTTGACCCGGCGGAAATTCTAGGCATATGCTAATTATTCAGCAAAACGAGTTTGACCCGGCAGTAATTCTAGGCAGGCACATACTATATACCCGGCGGCATTTCAAGGAAATACGGTAACTTAGAATTTCATGGCTGCAACACGTGCCAAAGTAGTTGGGAAAGGGCATGTTCACCACTGTGTTACATCACCTTTTCTTTTAACAACACTCAATAAACGTTTGGGAACTGAGGAAACTAATTGTTGAAGCTTTGAAAGTGGACTTCTTTCCCATTCTTGTTTTATGTAGAGCTTCAGTCGTTCAACAGTCCGGGGTCTCTAGATTCTCGGAACCTTTTGATGATATAATGGACCCCTAGTGTCACGTGGTGGCGTGGTCGGGTCGGGGTTTGTTCTCCCGGAATGCAGAACGGACGGCTCCGGAGGACAGCGTGAGGTAGGAGATGATAATTTAATCATAATAGTACCAAAAGACAGAAACAAACCAAGCCACAAGGGAAACTGAGATAACAGCCTAGTTCAGGATCAAGATCAGGAATCATTAACAGGAATAAACCAACGTGATAGTTGGAGCCACACCGACTGTGGCGAGCAACGTGAATAAGTAGCTCTCTGATTAGTGCTCAACAGCAGGTGAACGTGCCGAGCACTAATCAGAGGCAGGTGAAGCTAATTAACACCCATGGTAACCAAAACAAACACCCAAAGTGCAGAAAACAGGAACTTAGGTAGTCCAAAACTAACATAACTAAACAAAATATGATCCCGTAGATCAGTGGTCCCCAACCACCGGGCCGCAGAAGAATTTTTGATTTAAAAAAAAAAAAAATATATATTTTTTTTCCATCCATCCATCATCTTCTGCTTATCCGAGGTCGGGTCGCGGGGTCAGCAGCCTAAGCAGGGAAGCCCAGACTTCCCTCTCACCAGTCAACATTTTTATTATTTTTTATTTATTTATTTTTTTTAAAATTAAATCAACATAAAAAACACAATACACACTTACAATTAGTGCACCAACCACAACAACCTCCTTTTTTCATGACAAAAACGTCCCTTTTTCATGACAAGGAAGAAAAAAAAAAAAAAGGACACTCCCCCGGGCCGCGGGACAAATTATTAAGCGTTGACCGGTCTGCGGATACAAAAAGGTTGGGGACCACTGCCGTAGATGACACCTAGATGTTGAAATCCCTAAATTTCTTGCAATTGCACTTTGAGTAACGTTGTTCTTAAACTGTTTGACTATTTGCTCACGCAGTTGTGGACAAAGGGGTGTACCTCGCGCCATCCTTTCTTGTGGAAGACTCAGCATTTTTTGGGAAGCTGCTTTTATACCCAATCATGGCACCCACCTGTTCCCAATTAGCCTGCACACCTGTGGGATGTTCCAAATAAGTGTTTGCTGAGCATTCCTCAACTTTATCCGTATTTATTGCCACCTTTCCCAACTTCTTTGTCACGTGTTGCTGGCATCAAATTCTAAAGTTAATGATTATTTCCAAAAACAAATTGTTTTGTCAGTTTGTTTTTATACCCCAATCATGGCACCCACCTGTTCCCAATCAGTAGAAGCATTTAAGTCTCACCTTAAAACTCATTTGTATACTCTAGCCTTTAAATAGACTCCCTTTTTAGACCAGTTGATCTGCCGTTTCTTTTCTTTTTCTTCTATGTCCCACTCTCCCTTGTGGAGGGGGTCCGGTCCGATCCGGTGGCCATGTACTGCTTGCCTGTGTATCGGCTGGGGACATCTCTGCGATGCTGATCCGCCTCCGCTTGGGATGGTTTCCTGCTGGCTCCGCTGTGAACGGGACTCTCGCTGCTGTGTTGGATCCGCTTTGGACTGGACTCTCGCGACTGTGTTGGATCCATTATGGATTGAACTTTCACAGTATCATGTTAGACCCGCTCGACATCCATTGCTTTCCTCCTCTCCAAGGTTCTCATAGTCATTATTGTCACCGACGTCCCACTGGGTGTGAGTTTTCCTTGCCCTTATGTGGGCCTACCGAGGATGTGGTAGTGGTTTGTGCAGCCCTTTGAGACACTAGTGATTTGGGGCTATATAAGTAAACATTGATTGATTGATTGAATTAGCCTGTGGAATGTTCCAAATAGGTGTAAGATGAGCATTCCTCAACTTTATCAGTATTTATTGCCACCTTTCCCAACTTCTTTGTCACGTGTTGCTGGCATCAAATTCTAAAGTTAATGATTATTTGCAAAAAAAAAAAAGTTTATGAGTTTGAACATGAAATATGTTGTCTTTGTAGCATATTCAACTGAATATGGCTTGAAAAGGATTTGCAAATCATTGTATTCTGTTTATATTTACATCTAACACTATTTCCCAACTTATATGGAAACAGGGTTTGTATTTTCCTTTGCAAAGTTTGTTTCCTTTTATTATTTCCTTTTTTTTTTTTTACATGATCCCTAACTTCCTTTTTTCACATAGCATTCTTTTTTAATCCTTTTCTCTCTTGTGTTTGTTTGCAATCTTTGAGGCTGGTGTGGTTTCTTTGCACCTTGCAGCGTCGAGTGCTGTGTTTGCCTGGAAGTCCTGGTGCTGCAAGTCTTTGACTAAGATACGAGCCGCTGTCTTCTTGTCTCTGCCTAAACAGGGCATTGCTAGCCATGGGGCAGCAGGCTATCAGAGGTGATCAGCGTGATTCTCACACACACACATGCGCACACACACACACACACACACACACACACACACACACACACACACACACACACACACACACACACACACACACACACACACACACGCACACACACACATACCAGTTATCATTTGGAATGGGGACCAAGTTTTTGATCATCACTTGTGAGGACAAGGGGGAAAACAATACATTAGTTTTAACTAAGGATGGCTAGCATCCAGAACCACAGTCCTATTAATGCCAGGATAACACATATGTGAAGAGGCGGAGGCGGCAAACGAGCAGCGGGGCAGGGCACGCTGGAGCCCGGCCCAAGATGGCGACGAGGAGGCGGAGATTGCAGCTGAGCGGAGAGGCGGGGCGTGCCGGGAGCGACGCCGCAGTCAAGTGCAGGTTTGTGAATCACGCGCCAGTATACAATTAACTTATCTCCTCACGATGTATAAAAGGGGGAGATGGAGGGGAGATCGGGCCAGAAGGAGGAGAGCCCGCAGCAGAACCTGAGTACCGAAAGCAACAGCGAGCAAGACGACGACTCCACGGCCGACTGAAGCAACCGAGGAGCGAGCAGCAGAGAAGGAGCTGAAAAGCGACCCGAACTGAAGCAATGTCCTTCCTTGGTGGTCCTGAGAACCCGCATGACGGCAAGAGACGGTCACAACATCTTTCATTTTTAAAGAAAGTTCATTTTCTCCTTTACCAATATTTGAAACACGTAAACAAAGTAGCCCAAATTTCCCTGTTGTGGGATCAATAAATGATTATCCTATCTTACCCTAAACCACAGAAATAAAATACAAACTCATTTAAACTAGTATTTTTAATGTTTATTTCTAACAACATTGAACACAAAGAACATTAAAAAAAATGCAACACAAAGTGATTCAAAAAGTTACTAGTTTTTAATTAAATGCACCCGTTGGAAAAGGTTGTCTACCATAAAATACATCCTTAACTCTTTGTAGTAAAATATACAAATATATATTGATAAAACATGCTTATTAATTATCGTGCTATACTCACTCACAAGACGTAACTACTTTACCTCATTTTTTGGCTTGACTTGATTATAAACACATTGTTCTTGTACAAATGATAGTCAACAACATCCATTTATAAGAAAGATGTGCTTACCTTTTGGTTTAAACAGATTTTATTTGTGTCCTGTCAGTCCCACTATGGACACACCTCCTTCGTTATGGAGACCAGGTGCACATGAGAACTAATCACGGAAGGGATATGAGCAGAACAGCGAGTGCAGTACCGACTACAGCCCGATGAGGGGGCTGCTGTGCAAATGTCTCACACTCAAACTAACCAGTAAACACGTTTTATGGGACAAAGCTTAAAAATAACTTAAGCATCTTTAGAATGGATCTGACTATTATTTAAAAAGGTTTCCCTTTAGGGGACCTGTTTTTTCGTCCCCATACCGTCAAAGGTCCCCTAATGGTATAAACAGAGCGATGTCCCCATTAAGTAAGCATTGCCAGAACACACACACACACACACACACACACACACACACACACACACACACACACACACACACATTCTTGTATTTATTGCCTTCTTGAGACCTCCAAAAAATGCTTACCTCTTTAGAACCAGCCTTTCAAGATATATAAAGATTGTTATTAACAACATTAATAATATATGCAAACTATGCATGTATAAAACAAAGCTTGTTGTGAAAAATGAGTCAGGAATTTACAAGAAAAAGGTCACAATTTCACAAGAAAAACGTAGAATTGTGGCAGTGTTATAATACAAGTCGTCATTTTACTCAACGGAAGTAAAAATTTCACAAGAAAAACTGAACACTGGTGCAATATTATGATAAAAGTTGAAATTTTTACTCAATAACAGTGGCAGTTTTACAAGAAAAGCTTAAAGTTTTGGCCATTTTATGAAAAGAGTCGTAATTTTACTCGACAAAAATCACAATTTTATGAGAAAACTTAAAAATGTTGGCAGTGTTATAATAAGAATCGGAATTTTACTCGGCAAAATTATGACAAAAGTCATAATTTTACTCCAATTTTACAACAACAATAAAAACATTGGCAAAATTGGGATGAAAGCCAGAATTTTATGTGGCAAATTTCGCCACTTTGCATCAGAAAGTAATAATTATGCAGGAAAAGATTGCAATATTACAGAAACAGAAATAATATGAAAAATTGTTCTAAATTTTATAAGAAAAAAGTCGACACATTGTGAAAGACTGCTTTTAGTTCATTTTTAATTGTTTATTTATTTTATGTTTGTAATTGGTTTTTAATCTTCATTGTTTACATTAAATTATTACAGTATGTCTCTCTACACATATTTATTTAATTTTTAATTAATTTTAGCCAAAAGGGGGCGCATTTCAATTTCTTTCACACACTTGTTATTACATATGTTGGCCAAAGGGGAGCACTTCAAATTTTTGCACACATCTGTTATTTCATATCCTGACTAGCCCAAATACCTCCATATTGTACTTTACACACAGTATTTATTAACCAGTGAAATTTAATTTTTTCCATTTTCCCTCTCCACGATGTTATTGCTTTTATGTTATTGCTTTTATGCACTTCCATAGTGAAGCTTCACCGTCATCTTTCAGGAATGTAAACAATGAAACACCGGCTGTTTTGGTTTTGCTAAAGGCGGCCGCAATACACCGCTTCCCGCCTACAGCTTTCTTCTTTGACGTCTCCATTATTCATTGAACAAATTGCAAAAGATTAAGCAACACAGATGTCCAGAATACTGTGGTACATGCGATGTAAACAGATGACTTATAGCTGGCAACGATACTGGAAAAAAATGTCCTCTACAATGCGTGACGTCAGCAGGATACTTCGCCGCAAAATTTAAAATTGCAATTTAGTAAACTAAAAAGGCCGTATCGGCATGTGTTGCAATGTTAATATTTCATCATTGATATATAAACTATCAGACTGCGTGGTCGCTAGTAGTGGCTTTCAGTAGGCCTTTAGGTCCTCATAAAAAATCAACAAGAAGTTAAAAATTACCCCTTCAAAATAAAAGTTTTGCAAACGTTATCTCCTCTGAGCTCGTTTGTCGTTTCAGCTTCAAACTCGCACAGGAGAGACATTGAATCCTTCTGATTAAAAGTTATTGAACAAGTTTTGATTACTGCTCCGGTTTGGATTTTACGCGCCTTCAAAGAACCCCTGCGCAAAGATTCCTAAAAAATGTCATTTTTGCCTCTTTGAGCTGTAATTTGACCCCCTTAAAATGCTTCAAAGTGCAAGTTAAAGCACTACTATGCAAAGCGAAAGCCATTTATCAACAACATCCAGAAAAAACTATCTGTAATTTCACCCCCTTAACATGCTTCAAAACTCACCAAATTTTACACACACATTATGACTGGCGAAAATTGCCATCTAATAAAAAACCAAACCCCAAAAATCAAAAGTGCGCTCTAGCGCCCCCTAACAAAACCACTGACAAAACTGCTTGTAACTTCTGTTAGGAATGTCGTAGAGACATGAATAAAAAACTTCTATGTAGGTCTGACTTAGAGCAGGGCTTGAGTAGCGGCGGCAGCAGCCAAAAGCGGACCCGACCAACGCTGCTTGCAGCTTAAATTCAATTTATATCTCATGACAAACTATCTGTATGACATATTTGTTTTTGTATTTTTGTTCCAATATGGCTCTTTCAACATTTTAGGTTGCCGACCCCTGCACAAGATGGAGCCCGTGTACCAGTAGTGGCACACATACCAACGTTTGAGAACCTACAGAGGATGCAAATGGGTTTGAAGAAGTGTCTAGAAACTCTAATAAAAGGCATGTAACATATCCTCTAATGCTGCATCTCTTAAGGCCAAAAACAGTCTGAGATTCCAAAACGGTGCGATGATTAGATTGCTTTACCCAGGCCTCATGCGCCTTTAATATGCAAATTGTAGGTAGGCAAAGCTCTGACGCCTTTATTTAAAAGACATGTCCTCGGGCGATAACGGTGGGCTTCCAGGAAGAGCGGCGTTTCGGCATGAAATAAATAGTTGTTAGAGGGATCACACAAGTTCTGATCTTGCAGGATGAAACACTAATTGATGTGAATAATTTATTTATGTTGCGCTTCTTAAAGATATCACACGGCGCCGGATAAATAAAGCCCGAGTTCAAACATGATGGCCGACGTCATTTAAAGCGCTTCCCAATTTTCAGGGGGAATTACATCCTTTAGATGAGTTGTCACCCTTCCCACTTATAATGGCGTTTGTCCTGAGGTCACGCCACCGCAATTATCCGACATTACCGGAATGCTCGGAGGGATTAAGAATAATGATCCCGATATGAATTAGTGTGTTGCCGCTACACAGGAGGATGGGGGAGGAAACAGGGGACGCCGCCCATTTGATTTCAAGTATGTGAGTGGCCCTTCCATGAGTAGGTGGTGAAATGTCACTGTTAAAACTGAAGATGTCTTCTTGTCATGATGGCAATTGTCCTGCTGCGTGAAATGAGAGGACGGCGCAAGTCGTCCTACTCCACACCTCTGCCGGCATTGTTGAAATTCAAATAACCTGACGTAAAAGGGAAAACCCTCCGGAGCAGAGAAGCCTTACAATGTTCGGCGTTGTTGTTGCGACCTTTGGGCCGCGTGGGGCGGCTCTGCAGACTGCAGTAGGCTGAAATATTTGACATTTTTTGCCGCCACGCTGGCCTTGTTACTACTCTCGTGTTCGACTGTATGTGTGGGATTGTCTCCCGTGGAAACACAAAACCTGACGTGGATGACAAACACTTTCTGCCTGGCATGTGTCCAACGCAAGGCCCGGGGAACAGATCTTCCTCAAAACGTCATTTAATCAATCAAAGTCAATCAATCAACGTATATTTATGTAGACCTTAATCACGAGTGTCTCAAAGGGCTGCACAAGCCACAACAACATCCTCAGCACAGATCCCACATCAGGGCAAGAAACAACTCAACCCAATGGGATAACAATGAGAACCTTAATTCATCCCAAAGGTGTTCTATCGGGTTCAGGTCAGGACTCTGTGCAGGCCAGTCAAGTTCACCCACACCAGACTCTGTCATCCATGTCTTTATGGACCTTGCTTTGTGCAGTAGTGCACAGTCATGTTGGAAGAGGAAAGGGCCCGCTCTAAACTGTTACCACAAGGTTGGGAACATGGAATAATTCATCCAAAATGTGTTCTGTCTGGTTCAAGTCAGGACTCTGTGCAGGCCAGTCAAGTTCATCCACACCAGACTCCGTCATCCATGTCTTTATGAACCTTGCTTTGTGTACTGGTCCACAGTCATGTTGAAAGAGGAAAGGGCCCGCTCCAAACTGTTCCCACAAGGTTGGGAGCATGGAATAATTCATCCCAAAGGTGTTCTGTCGGGTTCAGGTCAGGACTCTGTGCAGGCCGGTCAAGTTCACCCACAACAAACTCCCTCATCCATGTATTTATGAACCTTGCGTTCTGTACTGGTGCACAGTCATGTTGAAGAGGAAAGGGCCCGCTCCAAACTGTTCCCACAAGGTTGGGAACATGGAATAATTCATCCAAAATGTGTTCTGTCGGGTTAAAGTCAGGACTCTGTGCAGGTCAGTCAAGTTCACCCACACCAGACTCTCTCATCCATGTCTTTATGAACCTTGCTTTGTGCAGTAGTGCACAGTCATGTTGGAAGAGGAAAGGGCCCGCTCCAAACTGTTACCACAAGGTTGGGAGCATGGATTAATTCATCCCAAATGCGTTCTATTGGGTTCAGGTCAGGACTCTGTGCAGGCCAGTCAAGTTCATCCACACCAGACTCCGTCATCCATGTCCTTATGAACCTTGCTTTGTGTACTGGTCCACAATCATGTTGAAAGAGGAAAGGGCCCGCTCCAAACTGTTCCCACAAGGTTGGGAGCATGGAATAATTAATCCCAAAGGCGTTCTATTGGGTTCAGGTCAGGACTCTGTGCAGGCCAGTCAAGTTCACCTACACCAGACTCCATCATCCATGTCTTTATGAACCTTGCTTTGTGTACTGGTCCACAATCATGTTGAAAGAGGAAAGGGCCCGCTCCAAACTGTTCCCACAAGGTTGGGAGCATGGAATAATTAATCCCAAAGGCGTTCTATTGGGTTCAGGTCAGGACTCTGTGCAGGCCAGTCAAGTTCACCTACACCAGACTCCATCATCCATGTCTTTATGAACCTTGCTTTGTGTACTGGTGCACAGTCATGTTGAAGAGGAAAGGGCCCGCTCCAAACTGTTCCCACAAGGTTGGGAACATGGAATAATTCATCCAAAATGTGTTCTGACGGGTTCAAGTCAGGACTCTGTGCAGGCCAGTCAAGTTCACCCACACCAGACTCTCTCATCCATGTCTTTATGAACCTTGCTTTGTGCAGTAGTGCACAGTCATGTTGGAAGAGGAAAGGGCCCGCTCCAAACTGTTACCACAAGGTTGGGAGCATGGATTAATTCATCCCAAATGCGTTCTATTGGGTTCAGGTCAGGACTCTGTGCAGGCCAGTCAAGTTCATCCACATCAGACTCCGTCATCCATGTCCTTATGAACCTTGCTTTGTGTACTGGTCCACAATCATGTTGAAAGAGGAAAGGGCCCGCTCCAAACTGTTCCCACAAGGTTGGGAGCATGGAATAATTAATCCCAAAGGCGTTCTATTGGGTTCAGGTCAGGACTCTGTGCAGGCCAGTCAAGTTCACCTACACCAGACTCCATCATCCATGTCTTTATGAACCTTGCTTTGTGTACTGGTCCACAATCATGTTGAAAGAGGAAAGGGCCCGCTCCAAACTGTTCCCACAAGGTTGGGAGCATGGAATAATTAATCCCAAAGGCGTTCTATTGGGTTCAGGTCAGGACTCTGTGCAGGCCAGTCAAGTTCACCTACACCAGACTCCATCATCCATGTCTTTATGAACCTTGCTTTGTGTACTGGTGCACAGTCATGTTGAAGAGGAAAGGGCCCGCTCCAAACTGTTCCCACAAGGTTGGGAACATGGAATAATTCATCCAAAATGTGTTCTGACGGGTTCAAGTCAGGACTCTGTGCAGGCCAGTCAAGTTCACCCACACCAGACTCTGTCATCCATGTCTTTATGAACCTTGCTTTGTGTACTGGTCCACAATCATGTTGAAGAGGAAAGGGCCCGCTCCAAACTGGAACTTGCAAGCGTACATCTTCTTACTCGTCGTCGCCATGTCTCTTTTTCGTTCTTCTGCTTCGTCTCTGTCATGTTTTTGGACATTACTACTTGCCGTAGTATGGGAGCAATGCATGATGGGAATCCGGATGTTGTGTGTCAGTGTGTTAACATGCCAGCTGGAATAAACACACACTCTGTGCCTGACTACTTTATGGCTTACAGATGAAGCTATGGATAATGGAGACATATATAATAGTCTCCTTTCCAGGTGAGAGAGGACAGTAAAGGGACGCCTCCAGTTTTGTTGTCCGGGTGGAAAGTGGGAGAAATTCAGGAGATTGGTTGCCCCGGGAGATTTTCGGGAGGGGCACTGAAATTGGGGAGACTCCCGGGAAAATCAGAAGGGTTGGCAAGTATGTCATTATGTCAAGATAATGGAACTAGCATTTACTTCGTTTAAGAATATTTTTCAACATATTGTGCAAAAAGGTGTCTTTTTTTTTTTTCAACCAAGAAAAGTGCACTTATTATTAGTGAGAATATACTTATTTTAAGCTATTTTTGTGTTCATTGAGGTTAGCTATTTGTACTTGTTTTGGAAAGTCTTGATAAGCCACATTTTCTTGTTTTTTGTCAGATTATTTTGCTTAGTTTAAATAAAATACGCCTCATTTTTGTATTTTTTCTACTTGTTTTCGAACACTGACTTTTTGCAGTCGACATTTATTCTGTCGGGACAAAGAGTTCAAGCCTTCATATCCTGATTTCACTGCAACTCTCTTATGTACTTAAACCTACTCAGTAAAAAAAAAGTAAAGCACTTGCAAATCTGACATCTTGACTTTTTATTTTATGTGAATAATCCCTTCTCTGTCCCTGTAAACACATTTTTATAGAGCATGTAAAAGCTTAATTTTTACTGGCGAATTCATCAAATTCACAGCCATAAAGTACTTGTCAATCTGTTCGTTGTTGTAGTCGTTGGAAGCTTGGAGATATTTGAATTGTTACATTCGGCCTCTTTTATAAAGGCTTATTTCAAGGGATGCAATTGTTAAACCTACCTTTAAAGTTTTAATATGTGCCTAAATTATGCCGGACTGGCTGTGATGCAGCATGCGAGGTTTCTACTGCACCTCGCCACAAATCAGCCGTTCCACCCAATCTGTGTCATTCTGCGTGTTGTAACTCTCTCACAATAACATTTTAAATCTGATACTACACATAAAATCTTACTCAAAATGTATAATGGCCGATGTAAGGCAACTGTACTTCAATTTTGAACAAAGTCCCTAAGGCGAAACATCACTAATTTCATTAAAATGGAGTACAAGTCACAGAGTGAATTTTGAGCAAATACATTAATAACAATAACCACACAGCTTTGATGCTAATAAAATATCAGGATCAGAACCAGAATCAGATATAATTTGATATTCCCAGATGGGAAATTAAGATTTTCAGCACAATCCCATTCAAAGATCAGACAAATAATACAGGGAGATAGAAGAGGATCAAATATTACAGGGAGACAAAACAGGATCAAATATTACAGGGAGACAAAACAGGATCAAATATTACAGGGAGACAAAACAGGATCAAATATTACAGGGAGACAGAAAAGGATCAAACATTACTGGGAGACAGAACAGGATCAAACATTACATGGAGACAGAACAGGATCAAACATTACAGGGAGACAAAAAAAGGATCAAATATTACAGGGAGACAGAACAGGATCAAATATTACAGGGAGACAAATCGGGATCAAATATTACAGGGAGACAGAACAGGATCAAACATTACATGGAGACAGAACAGGATCAACAATTACAGGGAGACAAAACAGGATCAAATATTACAAGGAGACAGAACAGGATCAAACATTACAGGAAGACAAAACAGGATCAAATATTACAAGGAGACAGAACAGGATCAAACATTACATGGAGACAAAACAGGATCAAACATTACAGAGAGACAAAACAGGATCAATAACGGCGTGGCGCAGTGGGAGAATGGCCGTGCGCAACCCGAGGGTCCCTGGTTCAATCCCCACCTAGTACCAACCTTGTCATGTCCGTTGTGTCCTGAGCATGACACTTCACCCTTGCTCCTGATGGGTGCTGGTTAGCGCCTTGCATGGCAGCTCCCTCCATCAGTGTGTGAATGTGTGTGTGAATGGGTAAATGTGGAAGTAGTGTCAAAGCGCTTTGAGTACCTTGAAGGTAGAAAAACGCTATACAAGTACAACCATTTAAATATTACAAGGGAGACAAAACAGGATCAAATATTACAGGGAGACGGAACAGGATCAAACATTACATGGAGACAGAACAGGATCAAACATTACATGGAGACAAAACAGGATCAAACATTACAGAGAGACAAAACAGGATCAAATATTACAGGGAGACAAAACAGAATCAAATATTACAGGGAGACAGAACAGGATCAAAAATTACATGGAGACAGAACAGGATCAAACATTACAGGGAGACAAAACAGGATCAAATATTACAGGGAGACAAAACAGAAACAAATATTCCAGGGAGACAGAACAGGATCAAACATTACATGGAGACAGAACAGGATCAAACATTACATGGAGACAAAACAGGATCAAATATTACAGGGAGACAGATCAGGATCAAACATTACAGGGAAACAGAACAGGATCAAACATTACTGTGAGACAGAACATAATCAAACATTACAGGGAGACAGAACAGGATCACTGACTGGTCTGCCAACATCCTTACAAAAAAGGTGAGAAACAGGTAAACGCTGGAGAGGGCTTGGGAGTTGGAGGGTGAGAGAAAAAAAATAATCATTCTAAGCCAGGGCCCCTGGAGAGGAAGTCCTGGCTGAGGCCAAGAAAAAAAAACCTCATCGCCATAGCACACATAAACATGTGAGTAAGAGTTAAAGTTAAAGTTAAAGTCCCAACGATTGTCACACACACACTAGGTGTGGTGAAATGTGTCCTCTGCATTTGACCCATCGCCATGTTCACCTCATGGGAAGTGAGGGGAGCAGTGAGCAGCAGCATGCGCCGCGCCCGGGAATCATTTTTGGTGATTTAACCCCCAATTCCAACCCCATGATGCTGAGTGCCAAGAAGGGAGGTAATAGTGTAGTCTTTGGTATGACTCAGCCAGGGTTTGAACTCACAACCTAGTGATCTCAGGGCGGACACTCTATGTTGGCCTTGGCGTGCCGCCCGCCTTGGCACGCATACATGTGTCCTCTTTTTGGGGGATTTCAGAATACGGTCAGCCTAGATTAGCCTTGTTTTGCGCCCGAATGAGATCCCTGGTAATAATAGGAAGCAGGGTATGTAACGTCACAGCCCCGCTAGCAAGTGTTAAACGAGAGAGTGTTTGAATAAGAAGTCCATTCTTAGCGGGGAGGTGAGCGTCTGACAATGAAGCTGCGAGTTGAGCCTGTGAGAGGCCGACTTGTTCATCCCTTGTTATGCTGCTAATGTGTATGATTTAAGGGGGAATTATGCACATCTCAATGTGCCCATAAATGACATTATTCATGCACAGGTGCTGCACTAAGCAGCTCCTGAATGATAATTAAGATAATCTTTCGCTTTTTTCTCCCTTCACGCTCGCTCGCTCGCTCCCTTTTCTCACGGATCCACTTTGTTCAGGCAATATCTCCTGTGTCAATACCTCACTAGACTGCGGCCCCGCTCCCCTCAGCCATTGTCTGATCCTTATTCAGCACTAACAAGTGCGACCACGTCTGTGTGTTTCCCCCGAGCCTGACGGTATTTCTGAGAAATAATGTGCCAAGTTGAATTAAAGCGAGGGAATTAAAAAAAAAAAAACTTTAGCGAGGCAGAAACTTGGTGTTCCCGAGGGAGTTCTTAGCGCAATGAATTTCTCAAACGGGAATATGAAGACATTGATGTGGAGCACTTTGCATATGATAAGCTCTTTTTCCATAAAGAGCAATGATTAGTTTTGGAAATGTTGCTATGGAAAAAAAAAAAAAAGTGTCGCGGGCTCCCGTATTTTAGAAGAAAAACTGTCACTTTGTACTAGTTGGGCAAGACGCTGTGCTAAAATGACAAAGTCTGATCAAAAGGGAGTGGATCAGTGATGTATATCAGACTCAGAATCAGAATTACTTGAATAAATCCAGAAAAGAAATTGAGAAAAAATAGAAAAAAAAAATTCTCCTGGAGAGGGGGTCCAGACTGAGGCCAAGGTGGAAAAAACCTCAAAGCCATACTACACATAAGCTTTTGGAAATGTTGCTATGGAAAAAAGAAAAAAGTGACGCGGGCTCCCGTATTTTAGAAGAAAAACTGTCACTTTGTACTAGTTGGGCAAGACGCTGTGCTAAAATGACAAGGTCTGATCAAAAGGGAGTGGATCAGTGATGTGTATCAGACTCAGAATCAGAAATACTTGAATAATCCCAGAGGAGAAATTGAGAAAAAATTGAAAAAAAAAAATCTCCTGGAGAGGGGGTCCAGACTGAGGCCAAGGGGGAAAAAAACTCAAAGCCATACTACACATACGCTTCTGGAAATGTTGCCATGTAAAAAGAAAAAAAAGTGTCGCGGGCTCCCGTATTTTAGAAGAAAAACTGTCACTTTGTACTAGTTGGGCAAGACGCTGTGCTAAAATGACAAAGTCTGATCAAAAGGGAGTGGATCAGTGATGTGTATCAGACTCAGAATCAGAAATACTTGAATAATCCCAGAAGAGAAATTGAGAAAAAATAGAAAAAAAAATATTCTCCTGGAGAGGGGGTCCAGACTGAGGCCAAGGGGGAAAAAACCTCAAAGCCATACTACACATAAGCTTTTGGAAATGTTGCTATGGAAAAAAAAAAAAGTGTCGCGGGCTCCCGTATTTTAGAAGAAAAACTGTTACTTTGTACTAGTTGGGCAAGACGCCGTGCTAAAATGACAAGGTCTGATCAAAAGGGAGTGGATCAGTGATGTGTATCAGACTCAGAATCAGAAATACTTGAATAATCCCAAAAGAGGAATTGAGAAAAAATAGAAAAAAAAATTCTCCTAGGGAGGGGGTCCAGACTGAGGCCAAGTGGGAAAAAAACTCAAAGCCATAGTACACATAAGCATGTGAGAAACATCCAAAAATACAAAGGGTATAATAGACTGTATTTATGTTATTCACATGTGAATAATGCTGTATAGTAGACTGTATTTGTTATTCACATGTTAATTATGCTGTATAATAGACTGTATTTATATTATTCACATGTGAATAATGCAGTTTAATAGACTGTATTTATATTATTCACAAGTGAATAATTATGTATAACAGACTGTATTTATGTTATTCACATGTGAATAATGCTGTATAATAGATTGTATTTACTGTATGTTATTCACATGTGAATAATGCTGTAAAATAGACTGTATTTATATTATTCGCATGTAAATAATGCTGTATAATAGACTGTATTTATGTTTTTCACATGTGAATAATGCTGTATAATAGACTGTATTTATGTTATTCACATGTGAATACTGTTGTATAGTAGACTGTATTTATGTTATTCACATGTGAATAATGCTGTAAAATAGACTGTATTTATATTATTCACATGTGAATAATGCTGTATAATAGACTGTATTTATGTTTTTCACGTGTGAATAATGCTGTATAATGGACTGTATTTATGTTATTCACATGTGAATAATACTGTAAAATAGACTGTATTTATATTATTCACATGTAAATAATGCTGTATAACAGACTGTATTTATATTATTCACATGTATATAATGCTGTATAATAAACTGTATTTATATTATTCACATGTAATAAAATAAATTGTATTTACGTTATTCACATGTGAATAATGCTGTATAACATACTGTATTTTATTATTCACATGTGAATAATTCTGTATAATAGACTTTATTTATGTTATTCACATGTGAATAATACTCTAAAATAGACTGTATTTATATTATTCACATGTAAATAATGCTGTATAACAGACTGTATTTATGCTATTCACATGTGAATAATACTGTATAAAAGACTGTATTTATATTATTCACATGTGAATAATGCTGTATAATAGATTATTGATGTTATTCCCATGTGAATAATGCTGTATAATAGACTCTATTTATATTATTCACATGTGAATAATGCTGTATAATAGACAGTATTTATATTATTCACATGTGAATAATTGTGTATAACAGACTGTATTTATGTTATTCACATGTAAATAATACCTAATTGTTTGTCTATTGTGAGCGAACTGTGGTGCTGAATTTCCCCCAATTGATCAATAAAGTACTTTCTATTCTATTCTATTCTATTCTATTCTATTCTATTGTTTTATTTTCTATTCTATTCTACTCTAAGAGCACAGAGCTCCTGCCACCAGCAGCCACTACAGCGGCGCCATCTTGGGAAAAAAAATCAGCAAATAAAAACTAGGCCAGGGTGCCGGCCAGACCTGTGGAAATGCTTCATCACAAGAACGCTGTTGTGAGTCCAGCTTGATTGTTGCAGTCCTGGCCGTGTGGAGCCTTGCTCACTTTTAGTAATCACAGAATGATGACTATCAGCGCTCGCCGAGAGGAGACCCAGCTGTATTGTTTTAGCGTGCCCGCTTGTTTACAGGAGCATCTCTCCGGTGGACAGCCCTGCTCGCTTCACTTGTCTCCTGGGTGCAAATGACTCCTTGTGTTTGTACATTGTTGTCGTGGCCCAGACTTGGTTGTCCCTCTTCTTCTTCCTAGCGGGCCTCTGCAGCCCCGCAGCTGCCTCACATTATTGGCCCGCCGCCACACCCTCGCACCTCACTTGCACACACGGTGGCTGTGCGACACTGCAGGAACAAGCACGGCCTGCAAATAATTCATAGCGTTTGTTTAAACTGCCGCGGTTGCCAGAGGGGCCGAGTTCTGTTCAGTTCTCTCTCCGTAGACCCGGGATTGCCAGACTTGTTTAGCACAAGACCCAAACTACAAAAGCGGTGCATTCTCGGCACCCAAACTTACAAAAACACACACTGACATGGCATGGACCTTAGCAACCGAATGACCAAGGGACTTCCATCCATCCATTTTCTACCGTAAGGGGTGCTGGAGCCTATCTCAGCTGCATTCGGGCGGAAGGCGGTGTACACCCTGGACAAGTCGCTACCTCATCACTGGGCCATCACAGATAGACAGAAAACATTAAATGTTGCCAATCAACCTATCCCCAGGTGCATGTCTTTGGAGGTGGGAGGGGCCTATCCCCAGGTGTGTGTCTTCGGAGGTGGGAGGGGCATATCCCCAGGTGCATGTCTTCGGAAGTGGGAGGGGCATATCCCCAGGTGCATGTCTTTGGAGGTGGGAGGGGCATATCCCCAGGTGCATGTCTATGGAGGTGGGAGGGGCCTATCCCCAAGTGCATGTCTTTGGAGGTGGGAGGGGCCTATCCTCAGGTGCATGTCTTTGGAGGTGGGAGTGGCCTATTCCCAGGTGCATGTCTTTGGAGGTAGGATGGGCCTATCCCCAGGTGCATGTCTTCGGAGGTGGGAGGGGCATATCCCCAGGTGCGTGTCTTTGGAGGTGGGAGGGGCCTATCCCCAGGTGCATGTCTATGGAGATGGGAGGGGCCTATCCCCAGGTGCATGTCTTTGGAGGTGGGAGGGGCCTATCCCCAGGTGCATGTCTATGGAGGTGGGAGGGGCCTATCCTCAGGGGCATGTCTTTGGAGGTAGGAGGGGTCTAACCCCAGGTGCAAGTCTTTGGAGGTGGGAGGGGCCTATCCCCAGGTGCATGTCTTTGGAGGTGGGAGGGAGCCGGAGTACCCGGAGGGACCCCACGCAGCCACAGGGAGAACATGCAAACTCCACACAGCCCGGGTTTGAACCCAAGACTACTCAGGACCTTTGTATTGTGAGGCAGACACACTAACACCTGTCCTACCGTGCTGCCACCACCAAGGGAGTTATCCCTGTGTATTTTTTGCTCCTGAAAATGAATCTGGCAGTCATGTCTCATCATATAACATTTTTGAGTCATCAGTAGATACTGTAAATAACTGTACTTGGAACGCCCCCTTTGAAGATGTAGTGACAGGACTGCAGAGATGGTGCCGTGTCTCGGCTGAATGAGCAGGTATCGGACACCTCAGTCTCCTTGGATGTGTCCTCGCTCATCCATGCGGACTCGACACTGGCCGAGAGTTGGTGGGCGGCCGAGAGTGGAGTCGGCTCTCTTGGTTGCTTTGTTGGGTCTGCTCCTGTCTCTGGCCATGCTTCCCTCACCCCAGCAGACGAGGCCACCATGTGTATATGTTTTTTTATTTTGCATTTATTTTTTTTGTAGCTGTATGTAGAAATGGCTGGTGGCATCAGCTCTGCTCTTTTAATTTCTTTGATGTTAATGCTATGGCTATGAGGATTTTTTGTTTCCTTGGCCTCAGTCTGGACTGAATATTTTGTTTTCTCACCCCGTTCCCCCAGCGTTTACCTGTTTCTCACCTTTTTTTGTAAGGGGCGTCGGAAGTTGTCAGATCCGTCTGCGATCCTGTTCTGTCTCCCTGTAATATTTGAACCAGTTCTGTCTCCCTGTAATGTTTGTCTGATCTTGAATAGGATTGTGCTGAAAATCCTAATTTCCCATGGGGGATTAATAACGTTTTTTTTTAATTGTCTTGCTGTTTTACAAAGCTACGCTGTTGTAACACTTGTCTTGCTGAAATAAGCAGGGGCGTCCATGATAACGTTGCTTGGATGACAACATATGTTGCTCCAAAACCTCCAAAAATTCAGCATTAATGGTGCCTTCACAGATGTGTAAATTACCCATGCCTTGGCCACTAATACACCCCCATACCATCACAGATGCTGGCTTTTCAACATTGCACCTATAACAGTCTAAATGGTTATTTTCTTCTTTGGTCCGGACGACGCCACGTCCACAGTTTACAAAAACAATTTGAATTGTGGACTTGTCAGACCACAGAACACTTTTTCACTTTGCATCAGCCCATTTTAGATGAGCTCGGGGCCCAACAAGGCCGGCGGCACTTCTGGGTGTTGTTGATAAATGTCTTTGGCTTTGCATAGTAGACTTTTAACTTGCACTTACAGACGTAGGGACCAACTGTCGTTACTGACAGTGGTTTTCTGAAGTGTCCCTGAGCCCATGTGGTGATATCCTTTACACACTGATGTCGGGTTTTGATTGCCGCTTGCGTGCAGTTATTTTTCCAGATTCTCTGAGCCTTTTGATGATCATACAGACCGAAATATTGTTCTTAAACTGTTGAACAATTTCGTCACGCACGTGTTGACAAAGTGGGGACTCTCGCCCCGTCCTTGTTTGTGAATGACTGTGCATTTCATGGAAGCTGCTTCCATACCCAGTCTTTTTTGCCACTTGTGCCAGCTTTTTTGATAGATGTTGCAGGCATCAAATTCCAAATGAGCAAATATTTGCATAAAATAACAAAGTTTACCAGTTCGAACGTTAAGTATCTCGTCTTTGCAGAGTATTCAATTGAATATAAGTTGAAAAGGATTTGCAAATCATTGTATTCTGTTTTTATTTACCATTTACACAATGTGACAACTTCACTGGTTCTGGGTTTTGTATTATTTTACCGTACATCTGGACCTTGTTTTCTATATTTTTGCAAATACTTTGGAAATGTGCACTCACATAATATTATACTTACTGTCAATAACTTGCGGTTCAGTAAAACATTTGAAAATTGTTCCTGCATGGCAAAAGTGCATCCGTATCCAAGTATTGGGGTATTTCCTTCAGCAAAATGTATTCACGCAAGCAAATAATAACCTGCGATTAATCACATGTTAAGAGTGTGATTAAGATGATTAAAAAAAAATCTTTTGAAAGCCCTAATTATTTTCTATTTCCTTTTACAATTGATGCATTTTGTCAGAACAAAGCACAGACGTGAATGATTGAAAAATGCAGTGCTTTGACACAAGCGTCAACGTCAGATGACTCACATTCATCAGCAATTCTGATGACTTTGATTGTTGACTCCCTCCGCACGAGTTCTTTTCGCTCACATACACACCGCGACACAATTCTGCAAGGAAAAACTGCGTGGGGGCGAAGCATTGTTGTTCCCTCAGCCCATTGCAGTCCAGCAAAAATGATGTGCCTGGTGTTTCCTTGGCAGAAGCAAAGGTAAAAGAGCATTGATTCATCTGGTTTGAGTTCTGCATCTTTTTGAGGTTGGGTGCGTTCAACCCCCCATCCCCATCCCCCCGCCCCCACTCTGGTGAGGCGGTCCTATGGGCCATTTTGTGGGATTGAGGCCCAAACGGAGAAGAAATTGCAAATAATCCCGGCTCTGAAGACGTTTACCGATGTGATCGTGGGGACGGTTTAAGGAGCCCAGCCCGTCCACCACATGAAAGGACCAAACCAAAAAAAAAAAGAGTGGGTTAAGCGAGAAGGGGGAACTTCAAAGACTGGAGGTTGGCTGGCCACGCTGTAACCGAGCTGTTTTTCATTAATGGCCTTTGCTTGTTCCATTGTTTGGTGCAATGTATGCTTGCACAACATTGTTTTTGTAATGCTTAGAAAGACTAGCCCAGCTGACATCGGACAAGAGGCAGGGTGCATCCGAGACTGATGGCCAGTCAATTAACTAACAATTCATATCAAGGGCCAATTTAGAGTCAACAATTAGCCTCATTTCCCCTTTCACACAGACAGCTCATTACCGTATTTTTCAGACTAAAAGTCGCAGTTTTTTTCATAGTTTGGGTGCGACTTATACTCAGGAGCGACTTATGTTTGAAATTATTAACACATTACCGTAAAATATCAAATACAAACCCCGTTTCCATGTGAGTTAAGAAAATGTGTTAGATGTAAATATAAATAAAATACAATGATTATTATAAAGCATTTAATATAGAGCATTTAAGTCTCATCTTAAAACTCATCTGTATACTCTAGCCTTTAAATAGACCTCCTTTTTAGACCAGTTGATCTGCCGCTTCTTTTCTTTCTCCTATGTCTCCCCCTCCCTTGTGGAGGGGGTCCGGTCCGATGACCATGGATGAAGTACTGGCTGTCCAGAGTCGAGACCCAGGATGGACCGCTCGTCGAGACCCAGGATGGACCGCTCGCCTGTATCGGTTGGGGACATCTCTACGCTGCTGATCCGCTTGAGATGGTTTCCTGTGGACGGGACTCTCACTGCTGTCTTGGAGCCACTATGGATTGAACTTTCACAGTATCATGTTAGACCCGCTCGACATCCATTGCTTTCGGTCCCCTAGAGGGGGGGGGGTTGCCCACATCTGAGGTCCTCTCCAAGGTTTCTCATAGTCAGCATTGTCACTGGCGTCCCACTGGATGTGAATTCTCCCTGCCCACTGGGTGTGAGTTTTCCTTGCCCTTTTGTGGGTTCTTCCGAGGATGTTGTAGTCGTAATGATTTGTGCAGTCCTTTGAGACATTTGTGATTTGGGGCTATATAAATAAACATTGATTGATTGATTGATAAAGTTATTATAAAATATTTAAGATAACATCATTTGCGATTACATGGAGTACATTTATTTTTTTTTCTCCCAAAATAGAAAGAAATAATACATTTAGTGAGAAAAGTTATAGTACTTTATTTTTACATATTCTTTCGAGGGCCAAATAAAATGAAGTGACGGGCCACATCTGGCCCCCGGGCCTTGAGTTTGACACCAGTGTTTAAGAGTAAATGAAAACATATAAACTATCTGTTTGATAAATGTTAGAACACAATAAAGGAACATCATAACTGGTGTGTAGAAACTACACAACTCAAGACGACAAAAATAAATCTGTAGTATAAATCAGTGGTCCCCAATCTTTTTGTATCCGCGGACCGGTCAACGCTTAATAATTTGTCCCGCGGCCCGGGGGTGGGAGGGGAGGGTGAGGGGGGGTGTCCTTTTTTTTCCTTTTTTTTTTTTTTTCTTCTTTGTCATGAAAAAGGGACGTTTTTGTCATGAAAAAGGGAGTTTTTTGTGGTTGGTGCACTATTTGTAAGTGTATATTGTGGTTTTAATATTCATTTAATAAAAAAATAAAAAAATAAAAAATATTTATTTATTTATTTTAATAAAAAATTCTTCTGCGGCCCGGTGGTTGGAAACCACTGGTATAAATGATGACATGAAAAGTGGGGGAAAACATCCACAGCCAGCATTGTTAATAATACTTGCAAGATGTAAAAAAAATACAACGGCCATTTCAAACAATTTAGTTGCAATAAAAAATGTGTGTAAAAGATTATTGACTGCACAGTTTGTATAAATAGTTAAAGTAATTCATCACAACAGTGATTTGTTTTTATTCCGTCTCTGATGATCACCGTGACTACAAGAAACCAAAGCAGATGTCATTTTTAACGTCGACATTTAATTTACTGTTTTAATGTGTCGAAACTTTACCAACAACGTGAAATAGCCGGGGAAGGTTATTCTTAATTATTGAATATGTGAGTTCCCGACAGTGACAGCTACTTGTTCTGTTGTTGTTCCTCGGCCTACAATCCCACACACCTGAACACACCTACAATCCCACACACCTGAACACACCTACAATCCCACACACCTGATAACACCTACAATCCCACACATCTAAACACACCTACAATCCCACACACCTGAACACACCTACAATCCCGAACACCTGAACACACCAACAATCCCACACACTTGAACACACCTAAAATCCCACACACCTAAACACACCTACAATCCCAAACACCTGAACACACCAACAATCCCACACACTTGAACACACCTACAATCCCACACACCTGAACACACCTACAATCCCACACACCTGAACACACCTACAATCCCACATATCTAAACACACCTACAATCCCACACACCTGAACACACCAACAATCCCACACACCTGAACACACCTACAACCCCACACATCTAAACACACCTACAATCCCACACACCTGAACACACCTACAATCCCAAACACCTGAACACACCTACAATCCCACACACCTGAACACACCTACAATCCCACACACCTGAACACACCTACAATCCCACACACCTGAACACACCTACAATCCCACACACCTGAACACACCTACAATCCCACACACCTGAACACACCTACAATCCCACACACCTGAAAGCACCTACAATCCCACACACCTGAACACACCTACAATCCCACACACCTGAAAGCACCTACAATCCCACACACCTGAACACACCTACAATCCCACACATCTGAACACACCTACAATCCCACACACCTGAACACACCAACAATCCCACACACCTAAACACACCTACAATCCCACACACCTGAACACACCTACAATGCCACACACCTGAACAAGCTGGAGTGACCAGCATCACAGAGCATACGGCCAACGGTCAAATGATCCACATGCAAATTGAGACTTCACATGCAAAATTGAATTGAAATGTGATGTTTTGATCTGCAGTCAAAACATCATTTTGGATCTGACTTGCTGGCATGAAAAACTTGCAGAAAAATAAACATGTCATGATTGTCGATAGCTATAACCATCATTTGAGCAAGGAGGCCATGGAGGAGTTGCAGGAACCAGGCACCGCAGAGAAGGAACTACAGAAGTACATTAATGTCAGAATTTCTTCAGGAGTTAAACAACAATATGTCGATATATTGCAAGGACTCAAGCTATAATTCTCAAAACGTGGACTATGGGGTTGGTTTTTCCGGAAGGCAAAGGAAAGTTGGAGCGGGCAAGGCGTGAAGGTAAAGACATATTTTATTTTAACATTATAACTACAAAAAAAGGCAACAAAAGGCGCGCACAATGGCGGAGAACAAACTTGACTAATGAAAACAAACATTCAAAGTAAACAGGTTTTTAAAAGGGAAGTAATATTTTATCTGAGTTTTTAAATTAGTTTGCGTGTGGATGATTTTGTTTGGTTTTGTATTGTGTAGTAATATTTGTATGGTAATTATTATTCTGTGACTGTAAATTGTTTGCTTGGTTTCTTATTGATGCTTGAAGTTATAATTATATGCTTTTACTTGTAATTGTATTCAGTCTGTGGACCCCAGGAAGACTAATGGGTTGCTGTGGCAACCAGCTAATGGGGATCCTTAATAAAAATCAAATCAAATGAACTAGCTGCATGGACAGATAATTTTACCTGAAGAGACATCCTAAATTAAAATGTATACATCTAGAAATTACCAACACCTTTAAAATAGAAATTAATATTTCACTCTGAAAACAAGCATTTTCAACTTGTAATTCTTAAATGAAGTTGAAGTACCAATGATTGTCACACACATTAGGTGGCGAAATTATTCTCTCCATTTGACTCGTCACCCTTGATCACTTCCTGAGAGGTGAGGGGAGCAGTGAGCAGCAACAGGGGCCTCCGCCCAGGAATCATTTTTGATGATTTAACCCCCAATTCCAAGCCTTGATGCTGAGTGCCAAGCAGGGAGGTAATGGCTCCCATTTTTATAGTCTTTGGTATGACTCGGCCGGGGTTTGAACTCACAACCTACCCATCTCAGGGTGAAAGAATACATTTAAGGAAACTACTATTATTATTACACTACTGAACTGGAAAAGCAATTGGAGAGTGCAATCTTCTGCCAGGCTCCATCTTCCAATAGTAAAGAATATTTCAAGACAATCCTTAATCCAGATCCGGATCAACGCCAGAATCTCGGTTAATGAAGTGAATTATATTTATATAGCGCTTTTCTCTAGTGACTCAAAGCACTTTACATAGTGAAACCCAATATCTAAGTTACATTTAAACCAGTGTGGGTGGCACTGGGAGCAGGTGGGTAAAGTGTCTTGCCCAAGGACACAACGGCATTGACTAGGATGGCGGAAGCGGGAATCGAACCTGCAACCCTCAAGTTGCTGGCACGGCCACTCTACCAACCGAGCTAAACCGAGTATAACCTTCTGAAGGAAATAATTAAACTACTGTAGTGTCTTGAGGTAGATTCTACTGTTGTGTTTTTGATACAATTTTCATTATCCAGAAGTCTGTTTTTCTATGTTTCCTTAATGAAAATAAGCAGGACTGCAACTGTGGATTATTTAGTTAGATTTATTCGAATGTTGATTCAATCTTGCAAAAAAGTTCTAATTTGAAGAGGAACTTATTTAAAAAGCACAGTTGTGATATACGTGCATATCTACAGAAGTGTGCAGTTGTTATTTCTATTTGACTCCTGGTGTAAAATGTGTAATTATCCCAAACACTGAGCAGCAGTGGTTTTTATCAGAAATGGCTGATTTGCATATTACGATGCAAGGACTGACCGTCATTGCCTCTCCTCATTAAACACCCAATATCTCGCCGTCCATTTTTAGAAAAAGACAAAAAAAAAAACCCATCTTCCAATTGCTTGTAATTGGTGTTTATGCAATTGCCCGTAAATCCTTGTCAATCTCGAGTCGTGTTATCAAGCACCCAGAAACAAGGAGCGGTACAGTAAACATTCCCTAATTGACTGTTCAGGAGCACAATCATCAGTTGGAGTTTGATTTGACGACGTAATCTGCTTTAGCGCACGCCAGACTATTCAAACAAAACAAAAAATGGACGGGAGACTTAGCGGCGCGCTAACCTCTGAGCTGCTTATGCCGACTGGATGTACTTGTAATGATGAAGTTTGAAAGAACAGTGTTTTATCGTCAGCGAGCACAAGAGCTGACAATGCTAAGACCTTAAACGAGAAATAATTAGGATCTATTTGAAAGCTGAGTGTGCGCCCGAAGTTAAGCACGTTAACAACCGTGCAGGCAATTAAATTCCTGGCCCCGCCCCTATTGTCTGTGTGTTCCATCACCTGAAAATCAATCAATCAATCAATCAATGTTTATTTATATAGCCCCAAATCACAAATGTCTCAAAGGACTGCACAAATCATTACGACTACGACATCCTCGGAAAAACCCACAAAAGGGCAAGGAAAACTCACACCCAGTGGGCAGGGAGAATTCACATTCAGTGGGACGCCAGTGACAATGCTGACTATGAGAAACCTTGGAGAGGACCTCAGATGTGGGCAACCCCCCCTCTAGGGGACCGAAAGCAATGGATGTCGAGCGGGTCTAACATGATACTGTGAAAGTTCAATCCATAGTGGCTCCAAGACAGCAGTGAGAGTCCCGTCCACAGGAAACCATCTCAAGCGGATCAGCAGCGTAGAGACGTCCCCAACCGATACAGGCGAGCGGTCCATCCTGGGTCTCGACTCTGGACAGCCAGTACTTCATCCATGGTCATCGGACCGGATCCCCTCCACAAGGGAGGGGGGGACATAGGAGAAAGAAAGAAAAGAAGCGGCAGATCAACTGGTCTAAAAAGGAGGTCTATTTAAAGGCTAGAGTATACAGATGAGTTTTAAGGTGAGACTTAAATGCTTCTAATGTATTTTAATTGCGTAAAGTCCGGAAAAGCTTATGTTGTTATCAAAACATCAAATATGTTTTTGGCTTCCACATGAAACCTGGTTAAGGAAAACTCTCTGTGCCCCCCCCACCTCCCGCTCCTCTTTAATTCACTCCACATAGTTTAGCATTAAAAATCAGGTCAACCTTTAAGATCTACCAGCAGAGAGGAGAAAAAAAAAAAGAATTAATAGCATGCTATTTTTAAACAGTCACTCATCTGTTAATTTGGTATGACCTTAGTCAAAGGCGGCGCAATAACAAACTTCTTCTTAAGACCGAACCCCTGGTCTAGCACGTTACTTTGTTGGGTCTTGGAGAAGAGAAGAGCCTTCAAGTCTTATCTGCAAAACTCAACGTGCTGGATTTTCAATTGCGCCGAGAAGCTAATACTCTTTCATCTGCTTTCATAGCGTATTGTTTCACGGCGTCATTTATAGCTGCTTGAAGATGTTTTTGAAACAGCGAATCAAGCGACGTTTGGGTCCAATGACAAAACCAGTCCTGACAGCCGACGATGCAAAAAGACATACAAGCGGCCTCGGCGTGGCCTTTAAGCGTCTTTGTGCACGCAGCGAAGCTGAGGTGCGTCACCGCCTTTATTTTCCACCTTCTGATGAGTTCCCAGTGTGACTCCACCCGTGACAGCATCCAAACTTTACAGCTGCAGAGTCTCAAGTGCTCGCCACCTCCATTGAAGCATCCCTGCAGGGGTTTTCTTCTCAGAGAGGCTCCAGGGGGAGGGGCTTATGGCCAAGGTTTGGCAGGGGGTGACAGACCTCCAACAGTCGCGGTCTTTGTTGCCGGGTTGCTCACACTCTGCAACGTGGATGAGCCAGGTGGCCTCTGACCTGACCTCAACTCTGGAAAGACGGTGGGCGCAGGACTAAAAAAGGAAGCCGCAAAAACGCCTTGAAAAAAAATGGACGTGGAGGAAGGGGCGTCCGTGTGAGGGGGCATGAAACAAACTGCTCAGAAATAGGTCAACCACTATCTCATCTTTCTTGCTAAGCTTGTAATAAGCCCTGACAGGAAGACTGTGGCGCACTGTGCTAGCACCCATTCAGCTCTAATCGTTGAGTTAGGTAGCAGAACCATCTTGGAGAAGATGCAGGGACCTTTGTTCTTTTATTTGCTTTCTGCTGCCATTGTTACCTGAGTCCATTTGGACTCGCGCCGACAGACTTTTTACAAACACTTTCGAGCAAATGTTGTTTTTTAATCAATCAATCAATCAATCAATGTTTATTTCTATAGCCCCAAATCACAAATGTCTCAAAGGAAAGGGCAAGGAAAACTCACACCCAGTGGGCAGGGAGAATTCACATCCAGTGGGACGCCAGTGACAATGCTGACTATGAAAAACCTTGGAGAGGACCTCAGATGTGGGCAACCCCCCCCCTCTAGCAATGGATGTGGAGCGGGTCTAACATGATACTGTGAAAGTTCAATCCATAGTGGCTCCAACACAGCCGCGAGAGTTCAGTTTAAAGCGGATCCAAGACAGCAGCGAGAGTCCCGTCCACAGGAAACCATCTCAAGCGGAGGCGGATCAGCAGCATACAGATGTCCCCAACCGATACACAGGCGAGCGGTACATGCTGGGTCCCGGCGAGCGGTCCATCCTGGGTCTCGATTCTGGACAGCCAGTACTTCATCTATGGTCTTCGGACCGGACCCCCTCCACAAGGGGGGGGGCAGATGAGAAAAAGAAAAGAAGTGGCAGATCAACTGGTCTAAAAAGGAGGTCTATTTAAAGGCTAGAGTATACAGATGAGTTTTAAGGTGAGACTTAAATGCTTCTACTGAGGTAGCATCTCGAACTGTTACCGGGAGGGCATTCCAGAGTACTGGAGCCCGAACGGAAAACGCTCTATAGCCCGCAGATTTTTTTGGGGCTCTAGGAATCACTAATAAGCCGGAGTCTTTTGAAGGCAGATTTCTTGCCGGGACATATGGTACAATACAATCGGCACGATAGGATGGAGCTAGACCGTGTAGTATTTTATACGTAAGTAGTAAAACCTTAAAGTCACATCTTAAGTGCACAGGAAGCTAGTGCAGGTGAGCCAGTATAGGTATATATGTATGTATATATGTATATAAAGGTATATACAGTAAAGGTATATATGTATGTATATATGTATATAAAGGTATATACAGTATAGGTATATATGTATGTATATATGTATATAAAGGTATATACAGTATAGGTATATATGTATGTATATATGTATATAAAGGTATATACAGTATAGGTATATATGTATGTATATATGTATATAAAGGTATATACAGTATAGGTATATATGTATGTATATATGTATATAAAGGTACATACAGTATAGGCGTAATATGATCAAACTTTCTTGTTCTTGTCAAAAGTCTAGCAGCCACATTTTGTACCAACTGTAATTTTTTAATGCTAGACATGGGGAGACCCGAAAATAATAGGTTACAGTAATCGAGACGAGACGTAACAAAGGCATGGATAATGATCTCGGCGTCTTTAGTGGACAAAATGGAGTGAATTTTAGCGATATTACGGAGATGAAAGAAGGCCGTTTTAGTAACGCTTTTTTAACTTCACCCAAGTAGATGGTTTGGATTTGATCAACCGAATGTGAGTCGTTTCTCATAAACAGCGACATTATCTTGATTCAGTCCTGTCAGTGATTCATGATGTATGATTCATGGAGTTGTCCAGAAGAAGAAGGACACAACTGAGACCAAGCGTTCACCAAAGCAGTCTGGTTCAATCCGGTTATAAACTCAATATCTTCATCATGGTTTGGCCCTTGTCTGATAATTCCAGAATGATGATCTTCTAAATCGCAGATGTTATTCACAGCAACGTTACTGGGAACTAAAACAATGGCCGCCTTTGTGGAGGACAAAATTCCTTTCATCAGTAGATTAGAAATAACTGTGTGCTACTGATGCATCAGTCATCCGTCCTGAGATTTTGAATGTGATCTTGTTAAGCCACCAATGCTTATTCTCACGGGTGGCTGAATGATTTAGTCGCTAATGAGGTGTGCACAAGCCACATGGGTGATCATGATCATCATGGGATACCCAAGCCAAAGGGTTTTGACACCTCGGGGCAGTTGTACAATAGTCCTCCATCTCAAAACAATAAAAGTGCAAACAATCCCTGGCACTCTGGTCATTGTTCCCTATATGTCTATGCATTGATCAATCAATCTATTTATCGGTCCATCCATCAATTGAGGCACTAAACCTCGGAAAGTGTTTAGCTGTCCGATACCATCAAACCGCCCCATCATTCTTACTCCTTTTCCACACTAGTCTTGGTGCTAGGTTCAGTAAATACAGAGGCAGAGTTCAGAAAGTTCAAAGAGAGCGCTATCGGCAAACTGACCCGAGTCTTTTATATTCTCAGGACATTCAATTGATCACAACTGGACTGTTAAGTTTGTCTCGGATTGGTCAGATCTAGTCCAAATGCTGGTGCCAGAACTCCATTGTCAGCTCCTCTTGTTTGAGTCTAAAGAGTTGAGGCTTTTGGCATCAGGATTCCGACTAAATTTGACCGATCTGAGTCTATGAGTGTGAACTGACGACACCTGCTCGGACTAGAAGTGAAACGCCCACCAAGACAAAGTTGTGATCGATTGAGTGTTCTGAGAAAACAATAACAATCATGCCAGATTACTCTAAACGGCTAAAATAGTTGATATTTTTAATAGTAATCCACATAATTTTCTACATTACTTAACCATAAATTGGCACAATTCTAAAATAATTTGAAAATGTCTCCCTATTTCCAATGCATTTTTATGGATTTTAATTGAGGTTGCAAACACAAAGCAGAATTGCAATTTCCTGAAATGTCTAACAATAATTTAGCTTTCAAAAATAATATTTTACAGTATGTTCCATATATAACTGTTTTGTTTTAATTCCATATAAATATTATTACTGTGAACCAAATGTATACATGATATATTTTTAGTTTCTTAAATTTTCGGCTGGATAGTAATTCATACCTTATGGACACATTATGTTTAATTACAAACACTATTTTTCATTGACAAAGACAAGAATAAAAGCATATTATATGAGTAATATATTTTTAAATGGTCTGTGTTTATAAAGCACTTTACTATACCTGCCTGATACCAGGGGGGTGGGTCCCCACATCTGTGGTCTCCTCCAAAGTGTCTCATTATAGCCCATTGGGTTGAGTTTTTCCTTGCCCTGATGTGGGATCTGAGTCGAGGATGTCGTTGTGGTTTGTGCAGCCCTTTGAGACACTTGGGATTTAGGGCCATATAAATATACTTTGATTGATTGATACCAAAAGCACTTTACATCATTGTAGAGGTTGCCCTCTAGTGGGTTCTTCGGACCACCACACACTGCAAGGAAAGCCCGGAATTTAGGGTATAAAACTGTTTTATTTTCATAAATATCTATAGGCTTCCGCTTTCCAGCAAATTGTCGTTTCCTCCTGTGACCGCTCATCAGCACCTCCAACTCCAACACCGTGTCTCATACCGGCTGCTGCTAATAAAGGCGACAGGTGATTAGATAACAAGGTCCACCTGGGCCATCTAATCCCCTGTTGCTGTCTTTCAGGCCAGTCCTTGCACACCCCGTTCCAGGCCACGCCCCCCTCCACAATCATAATGTACGTTCATTCATTCAAACAAACATCCACACACTGATAGTGGAAGCTTTACGGACCTTCGATCCCTCAGGCGGTACTGCATAAAAAAAGCAACATCAGTGAGTAAAGGATATCACCACATGGGCTCAGGAACACTTCAGAAAACCACTGTCAGTAACTACAATTTGTCGCTACATCTGTAAGTGCAAGTTAAAACTTTACCATGCATAGATAGCCAAAGCCATTTATCAACAACACCCAGAAACGCTGCCGGCTTCGCTGGTTCAGAGCTCATCTAAGACGGACTGATGCAAAGTGGAAAAGTGTTCTGTGGTCTGATGAGTCCACATTTCAAATTTTTTTTAGGAAACTGTGGTCGTTGTGTGCTCCGGCCTGAAGAGGAAAAGAACCATCCGGATGGTTAGGCGCAAAGTTCAAAAGCCAGCATGTGTGATGGTATGTGGGTGTATTAGTGGCCAAAGCATGGGTAACTTACACGTCTGTGAAGGCACCATTAATGCTGAAAGGTACATACAGCTCTTGGAGCAACATATGTTGTCATCCAAGCAACGTTTTCATGGACGCCCCTGCTTATTTCAGCAAGACAATGCCAAGCCAGGTGTTATAACTGCGTGGCTTCATATTAAAAGAGTGCGGGTGGTGCATTATGAAGCCTAAAATACCACAACTTCGACCCCGGACCATTGAACAACTTAAGGCATGGGTGTCAAACTCTGGCCCGCGGGCCAAATCTGGCCCGCCGTGTAATTTAATTTGGCCCCTGAGGCAAAGTCAATTTAGCATTAGAGCTGGCCTGTCGGTGTTATACAGCGTCGGTGCCGCTGTAACACCGCATTCACCGCTAATACTCATACTTGCCAACCCTCCTAATTTTCCCGGTAGACTCCCGAAGTCCAGTGCCCCTCCCGAAAATCTCAAGGGGCAACCATTCTCCCGAATTTCTACCGATTTCCACTTGGACAACTATATTGGGGGCGTGCCTTTAAGGCACTGCCTTTAGCGTTCTCTACAACCTGTCGTCACGTCCGCTTTTCCTCCATAATGACAGCGTGTCACATAATATTTATGGCTTTTACACACACGCACAAGTGAATGCATGGCATACTTGGTCAACAGCCATACAGGTCACACTGAGGGTGGCCGTATAAACAACTTTAGCACTATTAGGACGGCGTGGCGCAGTGGGAGAGTGGCCGTGCGCAACCCGAGGGGCCCTGGTTCAAATCCCACCTAGTACCAACCTCGTCACGTCCGTTGTGTCCTGAGCAAGACACTTCACCCTTGCTCCTGATGGGTGCTGGTTGGCGCCTTGCATGGCAGCTCCCTCCATCAGTGTGTGAATGTGTGTGTCAATGGGTAAATGTGGAAGTAGTGTCAAAGCGCTTTGAGTACCTTGAAGGTAGAAAAGCGCTATACAAGTACAACCCATTTATTACAAATCTGCGCCACACTGTGAACCCACACCAAACAAGGATGACAAACACTTTCCGGGTGAACGTCCGCACCGTAACACAACAGAACAAATACCCAGAACCCCTTGCAGCACTAACTATTCCCGGAAAATTCCAGCAAACTGACCAATAATTTACGTTTTATTTATGC
Organism: Nerophis ophidion; assembly: GCF_033978795.1. Lineage (NCBI taxonomy): Eukaryota > Metazoa > Chordata > Actinopteri > Syngnathiformes > Syngnathidae > Nerophis > Nerophis ophidion. Next base: position 3,086,964 of record NC_084637.1, read on the forward strand.
CTTTTCTCCTGCTACTTCAAGGCTTGAATGTTTGGTTCATTCATTATTGTTATTTTATTTTGAAATTTATTATTAGCCTGTGGAAAAAATTTGATATTTACCACAGAAGATTCCAAATTTTTATTAAAATTTTAATTGATATGCCATTGATATTTTTTAATGATTATTATTATTATTATTTGAAACTGGATTTTGCATGTCACTAAAGTTATATAAGCCCGGCTTGTTCAATATTTAATGCAAAACTTGTTTGGGTCCCAATTAAAAGGTTAATTTGTTCAACTTTGGCCCGCGGCTTTGTTCCGTTTAAAATGTTGGCCCACTTTGTATTTGAGTTTGACACCCCGGCCTTAAGGTGTACATCAAGCCAGAATGGGAAAGAATTCCACCTGAAAAGCTTCAAAAATGTCTCTCCTCAGTTCCCAAACGTTTACTGAGTGTTATTCAATCAATCAATCAATGTTTATTTATATAGCCCCAAATCACAAATGTCTCAAAGGACTGCACAAATCATTACGACTACAACATCCTCGGAAGAACCCACAAAAGGGCAAGGAAAACTCACACCTAGTGGGCAGGGATAATTCACACCCAGTGGGACGCCAGTGACAATGCTGACTATGAGAAACCTTGGAGAGGACCTCAGATGTGGGCAACCCCCCCCTCTAGAGGACCGAAAGCAATGGATGTCGAGCGGGTCTAAAATGATACTGTGAAAGTTCAATCCATAGTGGCTCCAACACAGCAGTGAGAGTCCTGTCCACAGGAAACCATCTCAAGCGGATCAGCAGCGTAGAGATGTCCCCAACCGATACAGGCGAGCGGTCCATCCTGGGTCCCGACGAGCGGTCCATCCTGGGTCTCGACTCTGGACAGTCAGTACTTCATCCATGGTCATCGGACCGGACCCCCTCCACAAGGGAGGGGGGGACATAGGAGAAAGAAAAGCGTTATTAAAAGGAAAGGCCATGTAACACAGTGGTAAAAATGCCCCAGTGACAAGTTTTTTGAAATGTGTTGCTGCCATTAAATTCTAAGTTCATGATTATTTGCAAAACAATAAAAACAATTCTCGGTTTGAACATGAAATATCTTGTCTTTGCAATTTATTCAAATGAATAAAAAGTTGAAAGGATTTGCAAATCCTTGTATTCAGTTTTTATTTACCATTTACACAACGTGACAACTTCACTGGTTTTGTATTTTGTGTTTTACTTCAGACTAACCAGCAATATTTTGTCCCTCACAGACAGTTTATTAAGGACACAAATTGAATCCGTCCCTTCAGCAAAATAAAAAAGACCACAGTTGGCGGGAGAATTTGTAAATAGACATAATAGAAGACACGGCTCTGGAGTTCCAAGCAATATTTCCCACTGGGGCGTAAAAGATGATTCTGAGAAGGGTCCGGGAGAAGACCCAGAATTACAAAGGAGGAGCTGGTTAATGATCTCAATTAAGTTGGGACCAGAGTCACCAAGAACACCATTAACCACTTGGCCGTAATGGAGAGACATCTTGCAGTGCCCGTAGTCTCATGTTGAATCAGAATGACTCAGAGAAGGCTCCTGACGTTGAGGTGTGGTCTTGTGAGACCAAAATGGAGTTCTGTGGCAAACTTGCTGTGTGGAGGCTGATGGCCAGAGAAGTGATGAACGTGACCCCAATAACACAAATCCCACTCTCAAGCCAGGAGGTGCAAGTGTTCTGCTTTCAGATTGTTTCCCTGATAAAGGTGCAGAAAGACTTCACCACAATGAAGCCCATGAATGGGTCTTTATAACACAGAATCACAGAATCGTCGTGCTTGCCAACACCAATTTCTTCACTAATTAGTCGAATGGTTATTTCCCTTAATCAATTACAAATAAATACCCTTTGGTTAAATGACTTTGTCTCGATGTTTGTTGATAATGACTCCCTCTGTAAACAAAATAGGCAGAGATTAGAATCATGAAAACAATATAATATAAAATATATTAAAAGTACTACCTTAACCCTTGTGTGGTGTTCGGGTCTGTTGGACCCGTTTTCATTTTTTATTAAAAAGAAAAATTATACATTTAATTAATTTTTCAAACCGAGACTCACTGACTTTGGCTCATTTTCTGTGAAGAACATATATCAGAATATATATTTAATGACCACACACCATACACCCCCCTACACATGTCTATTACATACAAGATGTCCGGGTCCAATGGACCCGGGGCTAATAGAAGTGTTCTGTGTACCACACACACACACACACACACATTTGTGGTAATACATCTCTACCAATGAGTGCAGTAGGTTTTTTTTCAATGAAAACAATTCTGAAATAGTAATATGACATCAATCAATCAATCAATCAATCAATAGAAGTGTTCTGTGTGCCACACACACACACACACACACACACACACACACACACACACACACACACACACACACACACACACACACACACACACACACACACACACACACACACACTCACACACACACATTTGTGGTAATAAATCTCTACCAATGAGTGCAATAGGTTTTTTTTCAATGAAAACAATTCTGAAATAGTAATATGACATCAATCAATCAATCAATCAATCAACCAATCAATAGAAGTGTTCTGTGTACCACACACACACACACACACACGCACACACACACACACACACACACACAATTCTGAAATAGTAATATGACATCAATCAATCAATCAATCAATAGAAGTGTTCTGTGTACCACACACACACACACAGACAGCAGGCCTAGACAGGAGGAGGACACAGTGTAGGTACAGAGAACATCAGAGAGTGAAATGTGCGAGAAAATGAGAGCAGACAGTGTTGACAAACAATGTTACAACCTTGTGTGGGAACCGCAGGTGCAGAAACACAAAAGAAGAATCCCTGTGGAACGCAGAAACTGTGAGACAAATGTTCTGTGCAACGTTCATATTGTTGTTACTCAGCCAGCGTTGGTGGGTCTGATGGACCGCTTGCGTTTTGTGGCTTTTAATGTCTCACAATCAAACACTTTTATGGCCAAATACTGAACAGATGTTTAGTGGGATAAGGTTAACATCTGTTCAGTATTTGAACATACAATTGTTTGATTATGTAATTTCACCTAAATATTTTATACAAAACAGTAATTATAATCTGCAACTAAAGTCCCGTTGTTGAGTGTCGGTGCCGTCTAGAGCTCGGCAGAGGAACCATATCAGTAGGTGGCAGCAGGTAGCTAATTGCTTTGTAGACGTCTTATCCAATGCTTAAACCAAAAATAAACAAAAGGCGAATGCCCCTAAAAGACAAACTAACACTGAACTGGCTACAAAGTAAACCAAAACAGAATGCTGGACGACAGCAAAGACTTAGGGGGTGTGGAGCAGACGGCGTCCACAAAGTACATCCGTACATGACATGACAATCAACACTTTCTACACAAAGAAGGATATCATCCGCACAACTGTAATAGTCTTGATTGCTTAATTAATTTGTGTTTGAATAATTTACCACTTGTATCTCAAATCAACATCTGCCATCAGTAAACATGACACAATAGAATGTACTTTCAACAACTGTAGTAACGTAATAATAACAATGACCTTGGAGAGTGGAATTCTACAGTATCTCCTCCCAGCTGCTTCTACCTAAAAGACATAATTAGCAGCTTTTTTCTATTTGCCTGGATAAATGTTTGTTATTTCAACATTCTTGGCTGGCATTAATTGTGTGTGCGATACAGGCAGGCAGTGATATGCTCACTTCTTCTTCTCTGCACTGTTCTTCACACTCACTTTCTTCCTTCTCATGGTTGAAAAACAACGTTGTGTTCATCTCTAGCTGTAAGTTAGTGCTAGCAAGTACGACCCGATGTTTTGAGCATTTTTTACAGGTTCAATTGTGGCGGATGTGCTTGCAACTCAAATGTTTGCTTGCAACTTAAAGCAAGAAGTTTAGCCGAGAAACAGCTCAACATTTCTAGTTAACTATAACACATTTAACTGAATCAAATCAGGTAAAAAGGGGAAGTAACCCTAGGAAACTATAGTCCTTGCATAAACCCCAAACAAATACAGGTGAAGCTAAAAAAAATTGAATATCATGCAAAAATCCAATTATGTCAGCAATTCAAATGTAACATGTGATATTAACTCATTACATGCAAGGTGTTATGATCCGTGGCACAGATCATATTCTGTTCGGGTTTTTCGGGTCATTTGTGTTTTTCTGTTGGTTTTGTACTCCTTCGGTTCCTGTTTGTGCACTTCTCAGTTGGTTACGTATTATTGTCACCTGCCGCTTGTTCCGGTCGCACACCTGTTTTTGTAATCACTGTCATTATTTAAGCCTGCCTTCTCCCGTCAGTTTGTCTGGCTTCCTAGTTTGTCTTCATACAACAAGTAACGACGTTCTGTTTCCTGCTCGCTACCTGCTAGCTTCCACGCTAATATCTTTATTTCCTAGCTCCCATGCTAGCTCTTTTAGTTGTTTGCCTTAAGTGCTATGAGCACGTTTTTCTTTGTTCTGTCTGATTTAGTTCTTAATAAATCACTTTTCCTACCTGCACGCTGTGTCCGAAGCCCGTCTGCATTCCTGGGAGAACGAACGCCGCACCGCGATGTGACCAGGTCGTTACACAAAGTGAGACATGTGACCAGGTCGTTACACAAAGTGAGACATGTGACCAGGTCGTTACACAAAGTGAGACATGTCAAGACATTTCATATAATTTTGATGATCCTGGCTAATAGTTTTCGAAAACCCCAACATTTCTGAAATGTTTAATTCCATGTTTTTATAAGACATAAGCAATAATCATCAAAATTATATCAAAAGAAGGCTTGAAATACTTAGTTTTGCATGTTATGTGTCTATGCCATGTTTTAGTTTTGCTACGTAAATTTTCTCCGAGCAATAATTGATCGCAACTGGTCTGTTTGTTTTTTCTTACACGACATAGACTCAAATCTAGTATTGGACTTAGATTGGTCCAATTTAAATCTATTAGCAGGAACTGATGAAGCCCACTTGGATGAGAGGCAGAACAACAAACCAAACAGTCCGGTCGCGATCTATTGAACGCCCAATGAGCTGAATAAATGACAACACCTTGTAAATCTAATTACTGGAAAAAACTAACCGTTGATTGTCATTCAATTTGTTTGGAGTTTCACCTTTATGTTCATGACATTGTAAGCTTTGTGAAATAGTGTCTTTCTCCTTGCTACGTATCTCTAAAATCGTGAACAGACAAAAAAACGGAATGGTGGTATGCAGCTAATTCTACTCAGTTGTTATACAGTTATTAAGGATTTTTGATTAGACATCCTTGAAAGTATGTTTAAAGATTTGCTGACAAACAAAACAAAAGGCATCTGCAGAAATAGTGATTAACATTTGTGGTAATAAATCTCTACCAATGAGTGCAGTAGGTTTTTTTTCAAAGAAAACACTTCTGAAATAGTAACATGACATCAATCAATCAAACAATCAATGTTTACTTACATAGCTCAAAGTCACGAGTGTCTCAAAGGGCTGCACAAGCCACAACGACATCCTCGGCTCAGATCCCATATCAGGGCAAGGAAAAACTCAACCCAATGGGACAATGAGAAACCTTGGGGGGGACCGCAAATGTGGGGACCCCCCAAGGGCGACCGGTGAAATGTGCAGTCCATAGTGGATCTAACAAAATAGTGAGAGTCTAGTCCATAGTGGATCTAACAAAATAGTGAGAGTCTAGTCCATAGTGGATCTAGTATAATATTGTGAGAGTCCAGTCCATAGTGGATCTAGCATAATATTGTGTGAGTCCAGTCCATAGTGGATCTAACAAAATAGTGAGAGTCTAGTCCATAGTGGATCTAACATAATATTGTGTGAGTCCAGTCTGTAGTGGATCTAACATAATAGTGAGAGTCTAGTCCATAGTGGATCTAGCATAATAGTGAGAGTCTAGTCCATAGTGGATCTAGCATAATATTGTGAGAGTCCAGTCTGTAGTGGATCCAACATAATAGTGAGAGTCCAGTCCATAGTGGATCTAACATAATAATAAATAAATAAATAAATGGGTTGTACTTGTATAGCGCTTTTCTACCTTCAAGGTACTCAAAGCGCTTTGACACTACTTCCACATTCACCCATTCACACACACATTCACACACTGATGGAGGGAGCTGCCATGCAAGGCGCCAACCAGCACCCATCAGGAGCAAGGGTGAAGTGTCTTGCTCAGGACACAACGGACGTGACGAGGTTGGTACTAGGTGGGATTTGAACCAGTGACCCTCGGGTTGCGCACGGCCACTCTCCATAGTGGATCTAACATAAAAGTGAGAGTCCAGTCCATAGTCGGCCAGCAGGAGACCATCCCAAGCGAAGACTGGACAGCAGTGCAGAGATGTCCCCAACCGATGCACAGACGAGCGGTCAACCCCGAGTCTTGACTATGGACAGCCAGCGCTTCATCCGTGGCCATCGAACTTGTGCCTGCCCCCCCATCCCTTCCACGGAGGAGAGGGGGGAAGAGCAGAAAATAAACGGCAGATCAACTGGTCTCAAAGGGGGTCTATTTAAAGGCTAGAGTATACAAATGAGTTTTAAGATCGGACTTTAATGCTTTTACCGAGGTAGCATCTTGAACTGTTACCGGGAAGGCATTCCAGAGTACTGGAGCCCCAATAGAAAACGCTCTATAGCCCGCAGACTTTTTTCGGGCTCTGGGAATCACTAATAAGACGGAGTTCTTGAACACAGATTTCTTGCCGGGACATATGGTACAATACAATCGGCAAGATAGGATGGAACCAGACCGTGTAGTATTTTATACGTAAGTAGTAAAACCTTAAAGTCACATCTTAAGTGCACAGGAAGCCAGTGCAGGTGAGCCAGTATAGGTATATATGTATGTATATATGTATATAAAGGTATATACAGTATAGGTATATATGTATGTATATATGTATATAAAGGTATATACAGTATAGGTATATATGTATGTATATATGTATATAAAGGTATATACAGTATAGGTATATATATATGTATATATGTATATAAAGGTATATACAGTACAGGCGTAATATGATCAAACTTTCTTGTTCTTGTCAAAAGTCTAGCAGCCACATTTTGTACCAACTGTAATCTTTTAATGCTAGACATGGGGAGACCCGAAAATAATAAGTTACAGTAATCAAGACGAGACGTAACAAACGCATGGATAATGATCTCAGCATACTTTATACATGGCAGTCATTGGGTTACAATACTTCCGTAAGAGAAGTGAAGCTTGGGATAAGAAAGCCCTGCTGCTCGTGTGTGCAGCATTTAATCAAACGGGCATTAGTTTGGTACTGTAGCTTAAACTTTGCTTACCTCCCAATCCCAACTGAGATCCTCATATTGTGGCCGAATTCAGCCAGAGACTCAGCAACTAAATGGATAAGATGAGCTTAGAGTACAGGCCTATTTTTTTTCTCCTTTAAACCTCGCAATTTAGTCTGCTCCTCTGCGAATGACTCATCACCTGCCTGAGTGTCCAAAAAGCTTTAATCCTTAATCAATTATTTTCTTGAAACTAAGCCCATACTTGATGAAACATAAAAAAAAAAAGAGTCAAATCCAAACTAAAAGACTAAGCACATAACTTTCAGGTCAGAGATACCACATGGAAATAAAAGATGACAAAGGCCAACCACTGGCAATTCTTTCCTGAGCAACGTTAGACAATATGTTCTTTGTTGCTTTCTGAGAGCAAAGAAATAAGAGCATTCGTTTAATTCCTTGAATCGCTCATTTGACTCCTTCCGTGCGTCATCATCACTATCGGCCTTGCCCAGTCGCCGCCGCCACTTATCCGGGCGTATTTAGTGTTGCTTAAATGCTTTCCAACTATTGGCATACCAGGGAATAAAGTTGTGTGATTGGCCGGGAACCAATTTGAAGCGAATGCAGCAATAAGACAGCAAATCAGATCTGAGAGCTGGCGCCTCGTCCCCGCAGCCAGTCGAGAGGCTGCTTTGCATGTTTGCCTGTGTCGGCGTGTGCGTGCGCGAGCGGTTACGTATCCTCGATAATATTACTGCAAATCATGATGCAAGCTTTTAGCCCAGAGTGTTTTTCAGCTCATTTTCAAATGGTAATTTGCCTTATCCGAAGCAAACTCACTGAGTGTAAGTAAGTGATTATTTGCATGGCTGACAATCACTCGGCGCGCCCGCGGCCTTTTTCCAAACTGCTCTAGTTTGTCCGGTCTCTGGGTAAGAAAAGTGTTGAGCGAGGCCGCCTCCCTTTCAAATAACCTTTCATTTACCTTATCGTCGGCCGCAGAGTCAACGGCGGCTGAGAAAACGGCCGGCTTTTGAGCAACACCCGCAAATCGTTCCAGACATTTGTTTTGAGAGAAGTTTGAACACCTCCGTTTTAATTAGTTGTTACCTCATTAGGCAGGGTGCAGTGACGACGGGTCTCGGTGACAACTGGAACAATGCAGTGATTTACTATCTGCTCTCCCGCACAATCACGTTCAAATGTCATCTGCCGACTCATCGATGACCGCCGACTCGGAGCACGGCCGTGGGACATGCTTGCTTATCGGTGCACACTCGCCTGGCATTACGGCCGTGGTGTGCCTTCTCTGCTGGACTAACGTAACCACAAATCATGATCATAATTCAATGATTTACTTCCCCTAAATATCTAAAAGTACTCATATTATGTTCTTTCCAGTGCTGTTGTTTTTAGTTTATAGCGTTTTTATCCAATCAGAATTTAGCTAGCTTATGTTGCCATGCTGTACCAAATCTGCCAGAGGCCTTCAGAATCAACAATATCCGTGCACTGTAACGAATGGACACATACAGTTGATAGACCATTTCGATAGTCAATCAGATCACTAGTTGTTGTCAGTAAGGCCTTCTAGCTGGCCTAAGGCAGATTTATATTGTGATGTTATGAGCCAGGTAACATAAGAACTCCATTACCCAGCATGCCACAGTAGTGAAGAGCATGAGCAGTAGCCGGGTTTGGCCCAGACTGCCTTTTGGTCACGACTGGGACTTGGGCGTGGATTGCTTTCCCGAGGTGCAAAGCGATTCGAGTGGGCTTTGTTTTTTTTCCAGTAGGCAAAGGAAAGTTGGTGCGGGCAAGGCGTGAATGTAAGTACATATTTTTTTTTTAACAAAAACTACCAAAAAAAAAGCAAACGAAAGGCGCGGACCATGGCGGAGAACAAACTTGACTAATGAAAACAAAGACTTTCACAAAGGCAGAAACTATGAAATATAAACAAAAACTTACTTGGCATGGGACTGTGAACACGACATGAAGCAGAGTGGAGGTAGCATGGAAAGACGGGGGTCAAGGTACCGAGGGTGAGAGATGGTGGTAGAAGGTGATGTTGCCAGGACGGAGAACAGAAACAGAACGGCTTAAATAGCAGTGACATGATCAGTGAAAACAGGTGTGCGAGTGCAAAACGTGAGACAGGTGGAAACTAATGAGTAGTCATAGTAACAAAACAAACCAGGAAGTGCAAAAACAGGAACTGAGTGTCCAAAAAACAAAACATGATCTCACAGACATGACACCTTTTCAATAAAAGAACTGCAACTATGGAACTGTGTACCTGACACTTTAAAAAGTTTTACTTTTTTACCAATTTTTACTAATTGTTTTTTTATTTAGTCTACACTTTGTCTGTATTATTATTATTATTGGCTTTTGTCTAGTCTGCACTTTGTCTATAGTATTATTAGTATTATTGGCTTTTTATCTAGTTTGCACTTTGTCTGTATTGATTGTAAACATTATTATTGACTCATCTTTGCCTTATTCTATTTTTCATTTTCCCATTTTATTGGATCTGTGTTGTTGTTGTTGTTGTTGTTGTTTTTGTTGTTGTTGTTGTTGGGGACAAGTGTTGTAAATTAGCTTTGGCTACAAATACTATGATGCATACATTGGATAACTGTTTCAGATGTCTATGTTTTTGTATCGGTTCCTATTTCAAATAAACCTTCATATATATATATATATATATATATATATATATATATATATATATATATATATATATATATATATATATATATATATATATACATATATACAGTATATACATATATATATATATATATATATATATGTATATATATATACATATATATATACATATATATATATATATATATATATATATATATATATATATATATATATATATCACCAGCTGGATGTTTATGAAGAGCACCTTGTGGAGTAAACTTTAATCGAATCCAATCCAATCCACTTTATTTGTATAGCACATTTAAACAACACAAATGTTTCCAAAGTGCTGCACAACGATATTAAAAACAATGTTCAAATATTATCCTTAACTCCCTGCGATGAGGTGGCGACTTGTCCAGGGTGTATCCCGCCTTCCGCCCGATTGTAGCTGAGATAGCCTCCAGCACCCCCCGCAACCCCGAAGGGAATAAGCGGTAGAAAATAGATGTAGGATTGATCCTTAGCTCCACCAATGACTGAATAAAAACAAACAATAAATAGATATCAAAACAAATACGATTAAAAATGATTTTAAAGGGTAAAACCAATTACAACAATACATAAAAATAAAAATGTAAAAACACAGAGGACCACACAACTTACGTAGTGTTCAAAGCCAAGTGGGTGTTAAGAAGAGACTTAAAACAGTCCACTGTGGGAGCAGTTGGAACATGGACGGGCAGAGTGTTCCAGGGCTTAGGCCCGGTCTCCCCTGGTTTTAAGTCTGGTCTTGGGGACCATGAGCGGGAGCTGGCACTCGGACCTCAGAGCGCGCGCAGGAGTGTAAATTTGGATGACATCTGAGATATAATGAGGTGCCAGTCCATGCAAAGCTTTAAAAGCATACAGAGAGATTTTAAAATCAATTCTAAAATGAACAGGGAGCCAGTGCAAGGTCTCGAGACTTGGGGTTATATGCTGGTGTTTCCTGGCCCCTGTTAAAAGTATTTGAACAAGTCAGCCAACACGCCTCGTACATACAGTCTATATTTGCGATGCCATTTTCAAGAAGGATATTTCAAGAGAAAGTACATCTTGTGAGACAATGTCGGCCAACCCCGGGAGCTCGAATGGGTGCCACAGATTGGGAGTTCAGACATTTTATTTCTTAATTTTTTCACGTTTAATGTTTTTTTACAATTTTAATTTTGACAATGCAACATAAGATATGTTTAAATTGCTGATGCGGGTTTATTGATTTTTAAATGCAACAGTCCTTCAATGGTCATGTGGGGACCGTTTTATACACCATACACTGTTTTGTACATGTGGGGACCGTTTTGTACACTGTACACTGTTTTGTCCATGTGGGGAATGTTTTGTACACTATACAATGTTTTGTACACTATACAATGTTTTGTACATGTGGGGGCCGATTTGTACACTGTACACTGTTTTGTCCATGTGGGGACCGTTTTTTACACTGTGTGGGGACCGTTTTGTACACTGTACACTGTACACTGTTATGACCATGTGGGGACCGTTTTGTACACTTTGTGGGGACCGTTTTGTACACTTTTCACTGTTTTGTACATGTGGGGACCGTTTTGTACACTTTGTGGGGACCGTTTTGTATACTTTTCACTGTTTTGTACATGTGGGGACCGTTTTTTACACTGTGTGGGGACCGTTTTGTACACTGTACACTGTTTTGTCCATGTGGGGACCGTTTTGTACACTTTACACTGTTTTGTCCATGTGGGGACCGTTTCTTACACTTTGTGGGGACCGTTCTATACACTTTACACTGTTTTGTCCATGTGGGGACCGTTTTGTACACTTTGTGGGGACCGTTTTTGTACACTGTACACTGTTTGTACATGTGGGGACCGTTTTGTACACTTTGTGGGGACCGTTTTGTACACTTTTCACTGTTTTGTACATGTGGGGACCGTTTTGTACACTTTGTGGGGACTATTTTGTATACTTTTCACTGTTTTGTACATGTGGGGACCGTTTTGTACACTTTGTGGGGACCGTTTTGTACACTTTTCACTGTTTTGTACATGTGGGGACCGTTTTGTACACTTTGTGGGGACTATTTTGTATACTTTTCACTGTTTTGTACATGTGGGGACCGTTTTGTACACTTTGTGGGGACTATTTTGTATACTTTTCACTGTTTTGTACATGTGGGGACCGTTTTTTACACTGTGTGGGGACCGTTTTGTACACTTTACACTGTTTTGTCCATGTGGGGACCGTTTTGTACACTTTACACTGTTTTGTCCATGTGGGGACCGTTTCTTACACTTTGTGGGGACCGTTCTATACACTTTACACTGTTTTGTCCATGTGGGGACCGTTTTGTACACTTTGTGGGGACCGTTTTTGTATACTGTACACTGTTTGTACATGTGGGGACCGTTTTGTACACTGTGTGGGGACCATTCTTTACACTTTACACTGTTTTGTCCATGTGGGGACCGTTTTGTACACTTTGTGGGGACCGTTCTATACACTTTACACTGTTTTGTCCATGTGGGGACCGTTTTGTACACTGTGTGGGGACCGTTTTTGTACACTGTACACTGTTTTGTCCATGTGGGGACCGTTTTGTACACTTTGTGGGGACCGTTCTATACACTTTACACTGTTTTGTCCATGTGGGGACCGTTTTGTACACTTTGTGGGGACCGTTCTTTACATTTTACACTGTTTTGTTCATGTAGGGACCGTTTTGTACACTGTACACTGTTTTGTACTTGTGGGGACCGTTTTGCATGCTGTTGATGATGTTTAATGTGCATTAGAGCGTAAATGTGTTTCTGCAAAGTATTTCTCCCGCAATAGTGATGTGGGAACATCAATGGTGGTATTTTGAGAGGTAATCATTGAAGTCAGACATCACAGAAGGCCAAGGTGGGAAAGGCAAGGCCCGCCACTGCATTATGTCCTGCTGGGATTACTGCTCAGCAGGACTCGGAGAAGGATACAATGGGAACTCAGTCCATCAGTGGAAAAAAAAATCTTCATTTAGCATATAGGCAAAAGAAAGTGGCCCCTTGAAAGCTACCAAACTGGAATTTCAACGGCCGGATGATGTTCTTGACAAGTCAACTGTCAAAGGTCACTTTGATGACAGTGAAAAGAGTTAAAATCCGTGAGAAACCACATGCAACAAAATTGGACATTAAGGCGGCCACCAGCCACCGTTCAATAGCCGTCAATAAGAATGTGATGGAGGTCCCTCCTCCCTCTGAACAAAATGTGGTGTAGAGGGGAGCAAAAGTCCTAGGTTCCCTTCATTTGCCATGCTCATCAATCAATCAGTATTTAGGACATTGACAAGTGGTAATTTAATAAGCAGTGACCTGCACTGGCAGGAAGCCGGCCTGACAGACAATACAAACTCATTTATCAAGGGGGGTGGGGGGGGGGAGCGAGCGCCCATACCCTCCTTCTGATCCGCTGATTGCCGCTGCAGGAGTTACCCTTTCGCGATGCTCAGAGCTGAACGCGCTCCAAGCTCATAATTCAATTAAGTGCAGCAGCACACATAAATGCTGCGAGGACAGACCCGTGAGCCTTTCAAGCCGCAGTTCCACCTTAAAAGTTCTCCCCACATGACACACCATCAGAAGTTTGTGACGCTGATGTCAAGTGAAGCGTCTCAACCCAAGACATTGTCAATTTGCTGTGCTGTGACATCAAATGGAAACATTCTTGGATGCTCTTGTGCATCGTTTCTCAACGCATTTGCATTAAAGTCGGTCTGACATGTTTGGTATCCATGGTAATGTTGCTTTCTGGTATGCAGATGTTCTGGAGCATGTTACTTTATGGAGCCATTAATGAAAAGAGAAGTGCACGACTTGGCGATAACCAAAATAGGGGGCAGTTTTCCCCACCGCCTTTTTAGTTTTTACGAAGTCCCGCTGAAAAGGAACTATTCTTTTGGGAGGACTACTCAGTGTCACTTAATCAATCAAATATAAATACAGACTTTTCGAACATTGTTAGGAAGACTTTTCATCGCCCGATTACAACCCTTACTTGTGAGTCATTTTCAAATGTTGGATGGATTTCTAAATGTTTATATTCAATAGGCATTTACAACTATTTATGATGGAAAATACAGGAAAAGGAACATGGGTGGTTAGACAAAAATAATTTAATAATAACCGTCAAGCAAGGTTGTGGTAGTATTATGCTCTGGGCCTGTTTTGCTGCCAATGGAACTGCTGCTTTAACCTCTAAAGCAGTGGTTCTTAACCAGGGTTCGATCGAACCCCAGGGGTTCGGTGGAGCCTCCACTAAGGCCACACCCGACTCATCGTGTACATAAAAACTTCTCCCTATCGGCATATTAGGGATACAGCAACAGCAGATCCCAAACTGATTTTCAAGAAGTCCGGCTGAAAAGAAATTATTCTTTTGGGAGGACTACTCAGTGCCACTTGATCAATCAAACATAAATACAGATTTTTCGAACATTGTTAGGAAGACTTTTCATCCCTCGATTACAACCCTTACTTGTGATGATTGTGCAACAACACCAGTCATTTTCAAATGTGGGATGTATTTCTAAATGTTTATATTCAATAAGCATTTACAACAATTTATGATGGAAAATACAGGAAAAGGGTGGTTGGACAAAAATAATTTAATAATAACCGTCAAGCAAGGTTGTGGTAGTATTATGCTCTGGACCTGTTTTGCTGCCAATGGAACTGCTGCTTTAACCTCTAAAGCAGTGGTTCTTAACCAGGGTTCGATCGAACTCCAGGGGTTCGGTGAGTCGGCCTCAGGGGTTCGGTGGAGCCTCCACCCAAGCCACACCCGACTCATTGTGTACATAAAAACTTCTCCCTGTCGGCATTTTATCGGCAACAGCAGAACCCAAACTGATTTGCAGGTGTGTAATTTGTTACGAGTTCATGCATTATGTTGGTTTTATTCTTTGAACAAAGTGATGTTCATGCACGGTTGTGCACCAGTAAAAGATCATATACCTTTGTCTTGGATTTGAAAAGCATTTTATTTTTCACTAAAGAAAAGCATTGAAAATGGTGGGGTTCAGCTCCTCCAACAAGGTTAAGAACCACTACTCTTAAGGCTTAGTGGCCACATGCGTGGACAGCACCTTCTAGCTCTTATTTCCCAAATTGTGTACACTACTGAATTGGGGTCTTATGGCCACTTATGTGGACACTTATGCTGCTAACTGGTGGTGTCACAAAAGTATAACATAGAATCGAATTCGGGAAAAAAAAGTAAAAAAAATATACAAATTAGAATGTCACTACACATGATTGATTGATTGATTGATTGAAACTTGTATTAGTAGATTGCACAGTATAGTACATATTCCGTACAATTGACCACTAAATGGTAACACCCAAATACGTTTTCAACTTGTTTAAATCGGGGTCTCACATAAATCAATTCATGGTACATACAGTTGTTTTTGTATTGGTTTTATATTTACTAATTTTTTAAATCTTTTATTCAGTCATTAGTGGAGCTAAGAATAATATTTGAATATTATCTTTAATATTGTCGTCCAGCAGTTAGGAAAGATGTGTGTTGTTTAAATGTGCTACACAAATAAAGTGGATTGGATTGGATTGGATTGGATTGGATTGTATTAAAGTTTACTCCACAAGGTGCTCATCAAAAACATCCCGCTGCCGGCATGACTAAAAGTGGCTACCGCGCATGCTCTTCACTACTGTGGCATGCTGGGTAATGAAGTTCTTATATTACCGTGCTCATAACATCACATTATATATCTGCCTTAGGTCAGCTAGAAGGCCTTACTGACAACAACTCGTGATCTGATTGACTATTGAAATTATCTATCAACTAAATGTAGTACACATTTGTTACTTATGGACTAAGTACATCATGTAAAAAGATGATTTTTAGTTTGTATTTTAATTAGGGTCCAATAAACTCGAATAGCAAAGAGAAATAAAAAATAAAAATTATGTAAACAAACAGCCTGGGCCTTAGGAGGTTATATAGAACAATGCAAAGGGAGGATTACCGTATTTCCTTGAATTGCCGCCAGGACGATAATTATTTTAAAACCTTTTCTATCTCTGGTGTTTACCAAAGGCATGCGGTAAATTTAGGCCTGCGCCTATAAATTTGAGTGTGATGTAAGAATACCATCATGAAAAGCACATTTAATAAATAAATAAAAAAAACATTATTATGGTCTTACCTTTACTTATAAATGAAGTCCATGCGCAGCTCCTTCGGATCAAAAGGATCGATAACTTGTTTAAAGAAGTCTTCCTTATCTTTCTTCAGTTTTAAAAGTCTCTCCGTCTTGATGGAGATCTTCCTTTATTACCTCCTGCTTCGTTTAAAATTCCAGTTTAGAAAACGGTTTTATTTTAGATATGTAATCCTCCATGTTAAAAGTGCAAGCGAGAGGAAAAAATAAAGGCTCGCTGCTCACTCTTGCTGCTTGTTGTCACTTCTTCTGCAGCCGAGTAGTCGCAAGAAGGATCACTAGCGCCCTCTACCACCAGGAGGCGGGAGTCATTTAATGACTCATATTTGACACACGCAGCTACGGTATATTAATAAAACATAGCTGCTTACTGTTCTTTTTAGCATATTCAATAGCTTGGACCTTAAATCCTACTGAATAGCTCTTAATCTTCTTCCCTTTATGCGATTTCAAATGATTGAAATCAGCCTCCTCCATTTTGAAAATGATGACAGGTGAAGTGTCACTCGTGACGTGACGAGTTTGACCCGGTGGAAATTTTAGGCATATGCTAATTATTTTGTGAAATGAGTTTGACCCGGCAGAAATTCTAGACATGCGCTAATAAAAATAATATTTTGTGAAACGAGTTTGACCCGGCGTTAATTCCAGGCAGGCGTTTACTAAATACCCGGCGGCAATTCAAGGAAATACGGTACCTCCAAATTCTTCAGGACACCCTAAAATAATCAGTCCGGATGTTGGGTTTTGGGCCCAGTTGGGTTTTCCAACAGGACAATGACCCCAAACACATGTCAAAAGTGGTAAAGGATTGGCTAAATTAGGCTAGAATGAAGGTTTTAGAATGGTCTTGTTACGATTTGGTGGGCGCATTGTGAAGTGCGGTGTTGTCAGCCCCAAGATGCCAAAGACGGGAGCAAGCAGGAGTGGAGGTAGGAACTAGTTTTAATCATCAAACACAACAAAACACTTGACAAAGGAAAAGAAAAGGCATGCCACCGCACAAAAAGCTAAATGCTACTTGTAGCAAGGGTAGAGTTCAAAAGTTCGTAAGGAGAGCGAGCCGAGCGCGCGGAAAGCTAAGCTAAAACTTAGCAGAGTAAAAACAATGCGGAATAACAAATCGTAACTTGTTGCGTGAGCAAACGAAACAGCCAGGTGGAACTAAGGTAGCAGGTGCTCTTAAATACAGCACTAATAATTCAAAACAGGTGTGCGTAGTGAGTCCGTGCAGGAGGCGTAATTAGGTTGCCATGGTGACAATACAAAACAAGGAAGTGCGCTAACAAACGGGATCGGTAGAGTCCAAAACATGATCAAAACATAGGACAATACAAAAAGGACATAAACTTGCTAGAGATGTGTGATGCAAAGGCCGGATCACAACAGGTCTTCCTAAAATCCTGACTTGAACTTTTGGACAATGCTGAAGAAACAAGTCCGTGTCAGAAAACTGACAACTTTAGCTGAACCGCACCAATTTTGTCAAGAGGAGTGGTCAAAAATTCAAGCAGAAGCTTGTGGGTGGCGACCAAAAGCGCCTTATTGCAGTGAAACTTGCCAAGGGACATGTAAGCAAATATTTACATTGCTGTACGTATACTTTTGACCCAGCACATTTTCAGTAGAGCCCTAATAAATTCATAAAAGAAGAAAACTTCATAAATGTTTTTTTTCATCAACAATTATGTGCTCCAATCACTACATCACAAAAAAATAAGAGTTGTAGAAAATTTGTGGAAACTCCAGACAGCCATAACATTATGTTCTTTACATGTGTATATAAACTGTATGTGTGTGTGTGTGTGTGTGTGTATAAATGCAACATGTTTTGTATGAGAGAAAGCAACAGTGATGGAACATCTGCATGCAAACTGTCATTGTTTGTGTACATAATATGTTGCTGCACTCATATGCAAATAATTAGTGAGGGTGTTGTTTGCAACTTGTTTGTTGTATTGTTGTTGGCAAAGATGCTCGATTTGCAAAAGAGGTTGCACATCAATAGAAAAGCTCTTTTTCAGATGTGTTTATTTACAATAACATACAGTCAACTCTCTAGTGCAGGGGTCGGGAACCTTTTTGGCTGAGAGAGCCAAGAAGCCAAATATTTTAAAATGTATTTACGTAAGAGCCATATGATATATTTTTAACACTGAACACAACTAAAAGTGTGCATTTTTAATTAAGACCAACATTTCTAGAGTATAATAGGTCTCTTATTCTTTGTAATAACGTTGTTATTCTGAAGCTAACTTAGGAAGGGGCGTGGCCTGCAGGACTGCAGCGAAGCAGGGTGTTGCCAGGACCGGCCTCGAAATCAGCGACAGGTGTGTAAAATGGCCCACCTGGGCCTTATTGAAGGACCCCCAAGAGGGCTAGCCCTACACTAACCAATAATAAATACATTATTTCTTACCCTTAGGGCAACTTCTTGAACAGGTGCGGTAGAAAAAAGGATGGATGGATTCAAATGCATAAGCATTTTTATATTTTTAATGTTATTTTTAACACTGTGATTCCCAGTGGAATTATTCATTACTTATCGCGTTAAGCAATGTCAGCTCAGATTTATCCGAGAGCCAGATGCAGTCATCAAAAGAGCCACATCTGGCTCTAGAGCCATAGGTTCCCTACCCCTGCTCTAGAGCCAACAGCAAGAACGCCCAATCCTTGTAAGTTGGCGACTCATTGAGGGGTTGCACGGCACGCTCGCAAACGCCTTCTGCGGTTTTGGGGAAATATGATAAATAAATAAATGATAAATGGGTTGTACTTGTATAGCGCTTTTCTACCTTCAAGGTACTCAAGGCGCTTTGACACTACTTCCACATTTACCCATTCACACACACATTCACACACTGATGGAGGGAGCTGCCATGCAAGGCGCCAACCAGCACCCATCAGGAGCAAGGGTGAAGTGTCTTGCTCAGGACACAACGGACGTGACGAGGTTGGTACTAGGTGGGAATTGAACCAGGGACCCTCGGGTTGCGCACGGCCACTCTCCCACTGCGCCACGCCGTCCCTTATCCGAGATATGTGTGCATTCAAATTAAACAGTTGTTTCCGGACGATTGGTTCCAGCTCATGTCTCAGTCTGGATGTTGCAGTGGCCATTACTCACGACTACACAATCAATCAATCAATCAATCAATGTATTTTATTTCGGCAATCTTCACATAAAACAAAGAACAACAACAAGAAAAGAAAAACAAAAAACAAAAAAAAACAAAAAAACAAAAAAAAAACACTCATTTGAGCAATGATTGAGCCGAAGGTACAAGAAGGTAAACATCTATTCAACAGCATCTGCGGCTGCTCTCAGCGCTTCATCTTAGAGCTGAAAGTCACACAGTCGAAAGCATAACTGGATGGTGACGGCATTGAACGACACGGTGGAGCGGCGGAACGTGAAGTGGAAGTAGAAAAGTACAAACGTGGAGACGCCCTGGCAGAAGAATGTTGTCATGACATCGGAAAGCAATTACTTGTGTGGATGAGAAAAGGATGCTGCTTTGAGATCACGCTGTCTGATTTGTGTCTCGTTCTTGGCATCGATCGCAGTCAACATTTGTTGTTTGCAGTTTGTCAACGCAGCTTCTGAAAAGTAGCAGTGTTTCTGTCAGGACCTGTGACTTGAGGTGGGGCTCAGAGGTGGGGAAGCATTGACTTTATTTGCTGAATAAGAAGAGAGTCATTGTTGTTGTCAAATAATTCTTAAATACAAATCACAATAATTGTGTTTTTGTTCATAAAACTTAATACAAATGTGTGGTCTTACCTATATTTGTTTACAAATAAGCGATCCCTCAGAAAGCTGGCGTGCACATCACTTGTGCACGCCAGTTTTCCGAGACTCTTATTTTGTTAGCGCAGGCAGCATGAAGCAGGGCTTTTATTGTGAAGATAGGAAATGTGCAGTCGGCCTTTAGAGTTTTGACGGAAGGGACGGCGCGAGAGTCTGTTGAAATAAAAAGTGTTTCTCGCCTTCCTCTCGGTCATTTTTTCATAATAATGAACTGGCAGCAGCCAGCGTCATCTCACAAGACCCTCGGGTGCCGTGAATGTCAATCAAGCAAGCTACGGAATTTGCCGCCAATGTTTTTCTTGTAAAGTGTATGGAAGCTAGATGCCAAAAACCAACCACTTTCATGTGGTATTGTACAGAAAGGACCACTTTTTTTCTCCTCCATTTGAAAATGTGGGCGTTATCATCATTACTGTCTGATTCCAATCAATGCAAGTCATCAGAATCAGGTAATACACCAACTTATATTCTTGTCTTTGTGAAAGAAAGACATCTATATGTGTTACACATGCTTGTATTATCATTAAACACATTTAACTTGTTTACAAAAATGTCTCTTTCATAAAGCGGTAGAAAATGGATGGATGGATGGGTCTCTTTCATAAATAAATAAATAAATATAAATGATATATATAAATGAGGTAGATCCCCTCAAGTTGGTCAATTGAAAAGTAGCTCGCCTGCAGAAAAAGTGTGGGCACCCCTGATCTAACCACTAGGCCACTGAGCCGTCAACGTCCACAAAGCGACAAGGTGGAAGGCAGCGGAAGCTGTAATGTGGATTTTAATGTGCGTTAATGATCCCGTCTTTGTCTTGGGTGTGTCCCTCTGCTCGTGCTCACCTGGGAAGTGCATCATGCTAATGAGGGTTCAGATGATGGGAGGCAGTGTGACAAATGCACAATCATAACCCGCTAACCTCATTCATCCTGGCCGGCCGTTTAGTCCAGCATAGACTGTATTTATTTGACTTGTTTTGCTACCTTTTGTCTGAGGCTCGTTCGAGTCGGAGTATTCAGCAGAACATTTGTGTTTCTTATTTTGTCACATCAACAAGCCGTGAGAAGTCCCAAAGCAGTGGAGCGTACGTCCACTTTGTCTCACTTCTGTGGATTTATTCAGCTGCGCATAGTTTGCATTCCTCAGCCTTTTTAAACAATCCCAAGTGAACATTTGTGCAGCAAGCCATGAGGGCCGAGTCCAGCCTGGCTCTCCTCGGGCAAGTGTGGCCCGCTGAAGATCAACGTGGTCGTGATTAAGAGAAGCCAAAGGGGGAACTCATGACTAGGACCAATTCAAGGAATTAGATCAATGATCCTCCACATTTACTTAGGCCTCTTCCAGGGTAGCAGCTTGATCAGACTCAACATCAAGTTAGAGAGAAAATCGCAGTTGAATAATAAATAAGATAATTGGTGTGCTTCTGCTTGTGGCTCCTGTGGTAGGGCAGGGGTGCCCACACTTTTTCTGCAGGCGAGCTACTTTTCAATTGACCAACTCGAGGAGATCTACCTCATTTATATATATCACTTAAATGTATTTATTTATGAAGGAGACCCATCCATCCATCCATTTTCTACCGCTTTATGAAAGAGACATTTTTGTAAACAAGTTAAATGTGTTTAATGATAATACAAGCATGTGTAACACATATAGATGTCTTTCTTTCACAAAGACAAGAATATAAGTTGGTGTATTACCTGATTCTGATGACTTGCATTGATTGGAATCAGACAGTAATGATGATAACGCCCACATTTTCAAATGGAGGAGAAAAAAAGTTGTCCTTTCTGTACAATACCACATGAAAGTGGTTGGTTTTTGGCATCTAATTCATCCAGCTTCCATACACTTTACAAGAAAAACATTGGCGGCAAATTCCGTAGCTTGCTTGATTGACATTCACGGCACCGGAGGGTCTTGTGAGATGACGCTGGCTGCTGCCAGTTCATTATTATGAAAAAATGACAGAGAGGAAGGCCAGAAACACTTTTTATTTCAACAGACTTTCGCGCCGTCCCTTCCGTCAAAACTCTAAAGGCCGACTGCACATTTCCTATCTTCACAATAAAAGCCCTGCTTCATGCTGCCTGCGCTAACAAAATAAGAGTCTCAGAAAGCTGGCGTGCACAAGCGATGTGCACAACAGCTTTCTGAGGAATCGCTTGTGCACGCCAGTTTTCCGAGACTCTGTATTTAGTTAGTGCAGGCAGCATGAAGCAGGGCTTTTATTGTGAAGATAGGAAATGGGCAGTCGGCCTTTAGAGTTTTGACGGAAGGTACGGCGCGAGAGTCTGTTGAAATAAAAAGTGTTTCTCGGTCATATTTTCATAATAATGATCTTGCAGCAGTCAGCGTCATCTCACAAGACCCTCCGGTACCGTGAATGTCATTTAAGTGACGTCTTGGTGAAGATTGATGATCACTAATTTTTAGGTCTATTTTTTTTAAAAGCCTGGCTGGAGATCGACTGACACACCCCCCGCGGTCGACTGGTAGCTCGCGATCGACGTAATGGGCAATGCTTTTAATGCTGAGTCAAGCAATCCTTCTTTACATTTTTAAAATTGCCCTCTCAGTAGATATTTCGGATTTGCTGATCTGACATGGCGGTCCCTTAATTATTGCACATTCCATGTTTTATTGACATTCAGACTTTACTCAAATCAATAACGGAGCAGCATCTCCTCATCCAGAAACAACAACATGTGTCCCGTGAAAAAACGTCCAACCGGCACTCTCAAATAATAACGATACTTGGGTGAATAAAATAAACTCATTATACCGGTATGTTTTAACGCTTCCATGGCGAGTTTACTGCATACTTGCCAACCTTGTTATTTGTGTTAAAAAAAGGGGCAAATAAATATAAGAATATTATTCTTCCATCTGCTCCTTTCTGATAAATGGAAATGTATAAGAAAAAAAAACAAAAAAAACAATGAAAGTGTCTATTGTACATGGCTTGTAAATATGCATTTTTATGAAAGGAATACAAATAAATGATGATGATGAACCTTGAGACCTTGGGAGATTGGGGGCGGGGGAGGGGGTAACGGGGGGTGTATATATTTTTAAGTATTTCATATTTAGAGATATGTATATATATATATATATATATATATATATATATATATATATATATATATATATATATATATATATATATATATATATATATACATACCTCATCTCTACAGAACTGTTTCATGAGGGGTTCCGTCATGAAACAGTTTTGTGATTTTTCCCACACCTACATATTGCGCTCTACCACGGTATCGAGCACTATTTTCTGGATAATCCAATCAAGACATACATATATATATACATATACACTATGGAGTCCAATCCATGGTGTATCTAACATAATAGTGAGAGTCCAGTCCATAGTGAATCTAACATAATAGTGAGAGTCCAGTCCATAGTGAATCTAACATAATAGTGTGAGAGTCCAGTCCATAGTGGATCTAACATAATAGTGAGAGTCCAGTCCATAGTGGATCTAACATAATAGTGAGAGTCCAGTCCATAGTGGATCTAACATAATAGTGAGAGTCCAGTCCATAGTGGATCTAACATAATAGTGAGAGTCCAGTCCATAGTGGATCTAACATAATAGTGAGAGTCCAGTCCATAGTGGATCTCACATAATAGTGTGAGAGTTCAATCCATAGTGGATCCAACATAATAGTGAGAGTCCAGTCCATAGTGGATCTAACATAATAGTGAGAGTCCAGTCCATAGTGGGTCTAACATAATAGTGAGAGTCCAGTCCATAGTGGATCTAACATAATAGTGTGAAAGTCCAGTCCATAGTGGATCTAACATAATAGTGTGAGAGTCCAGTCCATAGTGGATCTAACATAATAGTGTGAGAGTCCAGTCCATAGTGGATCTAACATAATAGTGTGAGAGTCCAGTCCATAGTGGATCAAACATAATAGTGTGAGAGTCCAGTCCATAGTGGATCTAACATAATAGTGAGAGTCCAGTCCATAGTGGATCTAACATCATAGTGTGAGAGTCCAGTCCATAGTGGATCTAACATAATAGTGTGAGAGTCCAGTCCATAGTGGATCTAACATAATAGTGAGAGTCCAGTCCATAGTGGATCTAACATAATAGTGTGAGAGTCCAGTCCATAGTGGATCTAACATAATAGTGACATTCCAGTCCATAGTGGATCTAACATAATAGTGTGAGAGTCCAGTCCATAGTGGATCTAACATAATAGTGTGAGAGTCCAGTCCATAGTGGATCTAACATAATAGTGAGAGTCCAGTCCATAGTGGATCTAACATAATAGTGAGAGTCCAGTCCATAGTGTAGTGAGAGTCCAGTCCACAGTGGATCTAACATAATAGTGTGAGTCCAGTCCATAGTGGATCTAACATAATAGTGAGAGTCAAGTCCATAGTGGATCTAACATAATAGTGTGAGAGTCCAGTCCATAGTGGATCCAACATAATAGTGAGAGTCCAGTCCATAGTGGATCTAACATAATAGTGAGAGTCCAATCCATAGTGGGGTCAGCAGGAGACCATCCCGAGTGGATCAGCAACGCAGAGACGTCCCCAACCGATCAATCAATCACGACTGGTCCACCCCGGGTCCTGACTTTGGACTCCCAGCGCTTCATCCGTGGCCACCGAACGTGTCTGTGTCCCCCCCCCCCAACACCCAAGAGCAGAAAATAAATTGCAGATCTACTGGTCTAAAAGGGGTGGGGGGGGGGGGGGGTCTATTTAAATCAATGACCCTTTTTTGTTAGTCAGATTGAATTACAGGTTGCTGACACTCGATGACACCGTTCTGTTTCTATGTTTTGCTCTGAGGTCTAACATGCGCCCGCTCGTACACACGAGTACACGCCTGACATGGAGGACTTACTTTGCGTCCTCTTAGAAGGCCTCAACATTGGTAAAGATCTCCTTTGTTCCACTTTTCAGACCTGAAGTTCCCCGAGTGACAAGAACCTGGCCCTACCTGCCCAGCAGCGCTCACAGCCTGAAGCTCATCTTCTTTTTACCTGAACTTTGCATTCCTTATTACCTGCTTAGCCCCGCCCCCCATGAGCTCCTGCCTGAACCCCTTGCAGGCAACACTTTGAACCACGACCGGATCTCCAAGGTCCAATTAGAAGGGAGACTTTGCTCCGTCACAATTGTCCTCCACACCTCCAGCGTGGAAAACTTTGCAATCTTTCAAGGAATGATGCTCGCCACCATGCCGATTACTGGTATCGTTCTCCTCTTTTTGACATATCAGTATCATAAACATCACAACCTTATAGTCCTGGCGGGTAACAGGGAGAGGGTTTGTTTTCACACTTAAAGAAGACATGAAATAGAGTGTCCTTAACTTAATCACCACCTTCTTTCACCACATTTGCATACATTTACATATTAATTGGACCCGCGATTAAAATTGGTTTTGTAATTTTAATTAAGTGTCCACAAAGGTATATGATTAACACTCTTTAAAATACAGCCTGACATAACGAGAAGCAAAAAAAAAAAAAAAAAAAAAAAGGCTCTTTTGCAGATTCCTCACACCTCTTCCCCCCCTTCTGGCTTTCATAGTGAGGGGATTAGTTTCAGGGAAAGCCTGTTTCATGATAGCTGTGTTTTAATCTGGACTAGATTAGGTTTTAAGGAGAGGGAGGACTGGGTGGGGGGGGGCCTACCAATCGCTTTCTCACTTCACCTCAGGTAAGCATTTATCAACATTTTATGCCAAAAACACACTTAAGTTGAGAGGTGGCTGGGTTGTACGTCATATATGTCCCGGCAAGATAACTGCCTTCAATGAAGTCCGTTTTATTAGTGATTCCCAGAGCCCAAACAAAGTCTGCGGGCTATAGAGCGTTTTCTATTGGGGCTCCAGTACTCTGGAATGTTCTAGCAGTAACAGTTAGAGATGCTACCTCAGTAGAAGCATTTAAGTCCCATCTTAAAACTCATTTGTATACTCTAGCCTTTAAATGGACCCACTTTCTAGAGCAGTTGATCTGCCGTTTCTTTTCTTTTCTGTTCTGCCCCCCTCTCCTTTGTGGAGGGGGGGGGGCTGTGCAGAGTTGGGACCCGGGGTGGACCACTTGCCTGTGCATCGGATGGGGACATCTCTGTGCTGCTGACCTGTCTCTGCTTGGGATGGTCTCCTGTTGGCCCCTGGACTGGACTCTCACTATTATGTTAGATCCACTATGGACTGGACTTCCACACTTTTATGTTAGATCCACTATGGACTGGACTCTCACACTATTATGTTAGATCCACTATGGACTGGACACTCACTATTATGTTAGATCCACTATGGACTGGACTCTCACACTATTATGTTAGATCCACTATGGACTGGACTCTCACTATTATATTGGATCCACGTTGGACTGGACTTTCACACTGTTATGTTAGATCCACTATGGACTGGACTCTCACTATTATGTTAGATCCACTATGGACTGGACTCTCACACTATTATGTTAGATCCACTATGGACTGGACTCTCACACTATTATGTTAGATCCACTATGGACTGGACTCACACTATTATGTTAGATCCACTATGGACTGGACTCTCACTATAATGTTGGATCCACTATGGACTGGACTATCACTATTATGTTGGATCCACTATGGACTGGACTCTTACTATTATGTTAGATCCACTAAGGACTGGACGTTCACAATATGATGTTAGATCCACTATGGACTGGACTCTCACTATAATGTTAGATCCACTATGGACTGGACTATCACTATTATGTTGGATCCACTATGGACTGGAGGACTCTTACTATTATGTTGGATCCACTATGGACTGGACTCTTACTATTATGTTAGATCCACTAAGGACTGGGCGTTCACAATATTATGTTAGATCCACTATGGACTGGACTCTCAAAATATTATGTTAGATCCACTATGGACTGGACTTTCACAATATTATGTTAGATCCACTATGGACTGGACTCTCACTATTATGTTAGATCCACTATGGACTGGACTCTCATTATTATATTAGATCCACTATGGACTGGACTCTCACTATACTGTTAGATCCACTATGGACTGGACTCTCACTATTATGTTAGATCCACTATGGACTGGACTCTCACTATTATGTTAGATCCACTATGGACTGGACTCTCACACTATTATGTTAGATCCACTATGGACTGGACTCTCACACTATTATGTTAGATCCACTATGGACTGGACTCTCACACTATTATGTTAGATCCACTATGGACTGGACTCTCACACTATTATGTTAGATCCACTATGGACTGGACTCTCACTATTATGTTAGATCCACTATTGACTGGACTCTCACACTATTATGTTAGATCCACTATGGACTGGACTTTCACAATATTATGTCAGACCCACTTGACATCCATTGCATCCAGTCTCCCCTAGAGGGGGGGTTACCCACATTTGTGGTCCTCTCCAAGGTTTCGCATTGTCATTCTCATCGTCGTCTCACTGGTTTGTGAGTTTTTCCTTGTCCTTAAGTGGGCGCTGATCCGCAGATGTCCTTATGGCTTGTGCAGCCCTTTGTGATTTATAGATAAGCATTGATTGATTTAAGTTAAAGTACCAATAATTGTCACACACACACACACACACACACACACACACACACACACACACCAAGTGTGTGGAAGAGTGTGGGTAATAATAGGTTGTGCATCAAGGGTTAATCAACAGGAAGTAGTTTGTGAGATCACATCAGAGTGCTTAGATACACTATATTATCAAAAGTATTTGGCCACCTGCCTTGACTCACATATGAACTGGAAGTACCATCCCATTCCTAACCCATAGGGTTCAATATGGGCGGAAGGCGGAGTACACCCTGGACAAGTCGCCCCCTCATCGCAGGGCCAACACAGATAGTGAACATTCACACACTAGGGACCATTTAGTGTTGCCAACCAACCTATCCCCAGGTGCATGTCTTTGGAGGTGGGAGGGGCCTATCCCCAGGTGCATGTCTTTGGAGGTGGGAGGGGCCTATCCCCAGGTGCATGTCTTTGGAAGTGGGAGGGGCCTATCCCCAGGTGCATGTCTTTGGAGGTGGGAGGGGCCTATCCCCAGGTGCATGTCTTTGGAGGTGGGAGGGGTCTATCCCCAGGTGCATGTCTTTGGAGGTGGGAGGGGCCTATTCCCAGGTGCATGTCTTTGGAGGTGGGAGGGGCCTATCCCCAGGTGCATGTCTTTGGAAGTGGGAGGGGCCTCTCCCCAAGTGCATGTCTTTGGAAGTGGGAGGGGTCTATCCCCAAGTGCATGTCTTTGGAAGTGGGAGGGGCCTATCCCCAGGTGCATGTCTTTGGAGGTGGGAGGGGCCTATCCCCAGGTGCATGTCTTTTGAAGTGGGAGGGGCCTATTCCCAGGTGCAGGTCTTTGGAGGTGGGAGGGGCCTATCCCCAGGTGCATGTCTTTGGAAGTGGGAGGGGCCTCTCCCCAAGTGCATGTCTTTGGAAGTGGGAGGGGTCTATCCCCAAGTGCATGTCTTTGGAAGTGGGAGGGGCCTATCATCAAGTGCATGTCTTTGGAAGTGGGAGGGGCCTATCATCAAGTGCATGTCTTTGGAGGTGGGAGGGGCCTATCCCCAGGTGCATGTCTTCGGAAGTGGGAGGGGCCTATCCCCAAGTGCATGTCTTTGGAAGTGGGAGGGGCCTATCATCAAGTGCATGTCTTTGGAAGTGGGAGGGGCCTGTCCCCAAGTGCATGTCTTTGGAGGTGGGAGGGGCCTATCCCCAAGTGCATGTGTTTGGAGGTGGGAGGGGCCTATCCCCAGGTGCATGTCTTTGGAGGTGGGAGCAAGCCGGAGAACCCGGAGGTAAACCACGCAGAAAACATGCAAACTCCACACAGAAGGATCCCGAGCGCAGGATCGAACCCAGGACTACTCAGGACCTCCGTGTTGTGAGACACATGCACTAACCCCTGTTCCACCGCGCTGCCCCTTGTTTTTTCAGTTGTATTAAATGAATGTCTGTTGGCCTCCACCTTGTAAAGTCGTTCAACGCCTGTTCAAAAATAATTATGTTTTTTTAAGAAGTGAGACAATGCGGCGCGTAGAAGGGCTGCCGTGTTTTTTGTTTTCATGTGCAAGATAGTCTCCGTGTTGCAGAATAACACAACAGCAGCCGACGGCACACGGCGACGATTTCTTTTGAAAGTGTGCGTCCGCATGTTGTGCGAGCGCACACCAGAAAATGAGCCCTGGGCCGGCAAAACACTGCAAACTTTTCATTCCCACACTCTTAATGAGCTCGGCCTTTGCCAAGTCAAATGACCCAGCGTGTATCGTCGAGAGCGCTCCCCCCTTTTTTTTTTTTTCTGACGCAATTACAACAGAGACAGGGTATCATCGCGGGGACTTTTTCAAGAAACGTAATATTACCTCACTCCGTCTTTGGTGTGGTCTGGAAGGTTTCTCCCAGACATTTGGAAGCATTTTACTCATAAAATACTTAACCATTTAAGTGATAGGGTACGCTTTCCTGCGAGGTTTGGCCGCCGCTGCCAACCGCATAGGAGGGAGAAATTACAGTAGGTCGCGGCGTTCCTCTCCATTCATCGGCGGGGCAACAGAGGTTTTAACCACCAAAACTTCAGGATGGGTTTCTTTGTTCCGACTGCTGCAGATGGGACTAAAGGGAGGCCGTCTCCTCCTCTTCTTCGGGTGCAATCTGTGCACGATCAAGCCCGGTGCGGAGCTGGTCCTCTCATTAAAGCTCGCCCAGCCACCTCGGTGATGACGAGCCGCGCTGTCATCCAGTCCAATCCTCAAAGCTGTTTTTGGGAGCTGTCTTGAGTTGCGGCATTAGCTGAGCTTTCTTCCACAATCCTGCCTCCGCCCTCCCTCTTAAATTGCTGCTCCTTGAGTTACTAAGCTGTTTTAATAAGTACAACCTGTGCCGACTCCCAGCCCTCAGCCGGGATGTACCTCGCTGAGCCGCTCTTTTGTGCGCCGTCCCAACAGTCAAGCTGTCTCATGCCGGGGCTCGGCCCGTCCCGGTGATCCCGCCTGACTCCTGGGAACTCTTCCCGCTGCCGCAGATTTAAATGTCTTCAATTTTTCTTGGCTTTTCTGTGCAAAATGTTTCCAACCTGCAATCACCTTCTCTCTATGTGATGTCAACAAACAACATTTTTCTTTAAAGGCCTACTGAAAGCCACTACTAGTCTGATAGTTTATATATCAATGATGAAATATTAACATTGCAACACATGCCAATACGGCCGCTTTAGTTTACTAAATTGCAATTTTAAATTTCGCGCAGAAGTGTCATGCTAAAACGTCGCGGTATGATGACGTCACGGTATCATCGATGTTCTCTACGCCTGTGTATCGGCTGGGGACATCTCTGCGCTGCTGATCAGCCTCCGCTTGGGATGGTTTCCTGCTGGCTCCGCTGTGAACGGGACTCTCGCTGCTGTGTTGGATCCATTATGGATTGATCTTTCACAGTATCATGTTCTCATATGTTCTCATAGTCATCAGTATCATCAGTATCACAGTATCATGTTCTCATAGTCATTATTGTCACCGATGTCCCACTGGGTGTGAGTTTTCCTTGCCCGAGGATGTCGTTGTGGTTTGTGCAGCCCTTTGAGACACTAGTGATTTAGGGCTATATAAGTAAACATTGATTGATTGATTGATTGATACTAAATCCTTCCAGCAAAAATATCGCAATATCGCGAAATGATCAAATACGACACATAAAATGGAGCTGATATCCCCGTTCAAATAAGAACATCTCATTTCAGTAGGCCTTTAAACATTAAAGGACCTTTCTGATGCTGAGAACATCCATCCATCCATTTCCTACCGCTTATCCCTTTCGGGGCCGCGAGGGGTGCTGGAGCCTATCTTAGCTGCAATGGGGCAGAAGGCGGTGTACACCCTGGACAAGTTGCCACCTCATCACAGGGCCAACACAGATGGACAATCAACATTAAAAAAGGTTTAAAAAAGTTAAGGTAGCAATGATTGTCTCGCACACACACACTAAATGTGGTGAAATGATTCCCTGCACACGACCCATCACCATGGCCGTCTCTACGCAGGGGCAAGAGGGGGCAGAGCCCACTTAAATAAATGTCTTGCCCCCTCAAATCAAAATTTGAGAAAGCAAATTTTAATAAACTCACAAAATTACTACATTACAAGTTGACAAAATTATCTGCACTAGCGGAAAAATCCGCCGAAAAAGGGACACACACGATATAGTAGTGTCGGCTTCCCTCTCATCCCTCCCTCCGCTGTGCGTGTATTCAACATTCCACAGGCTGCGCAGCAGACACATACCTGCACACAGCCCTCAGTGAACATCCAATCACTGTTGCAGTATGAAAGTAAAAGAAAAGGAAAAGTTGTCTACATTTATCATATACTTGTTAGGTTGGGTGTATTTGTGTAGTCTTATCTGTCATAAACACGTTTATCGTCGCGGACTTTTGGTGCTACGGAGTTCCTTTTTTTTTTTTTTTTTCTTTTACAACTTGAGGAGAGCAGTGACAGCGGAGGCAGAGAGCCTCCACTGTCCCTGTAACAAGCTACAAGTCATTTATGATGCTGCTAATGACGGTAAAAATGAAACATAAGGTATATATCCTGCTTAGCAGTCTTCCTCTGCTGTCCTCTGTTCAGAGCGGAGTCCCTAGCAATGGCCCGTTTTACTTAGCAACGGTCTGGCAATTGACTGCTGGAATTATTTTTCTATTGTTTTTCTTGTGATTCTACATTGTCAACCTTTAATGTTTTAATCTACATTTTGTAATAAACAAATTATAAGTTTCATTTGATATGAGCAAGACACCTAAAAACAAAAACACAGCCGTTTTCATCGATTTACAAGCAAGTGGGCAACACACACATACATTGGAGTCAATGAATTTTGTGCCCAGATGAGTGCCCATGTTCTGTTTTATAAATTAGTTTGAGATTCTTTTTTATCATTATTCATCAGACTACCTTTCAGTTTTGTAAATATTGACTGTAGTGTGTGAAGTCCTACTTTGGGTCAACATTTATTTGAGAGTTAGGCCATCCAGTTAGCATAAATGTTATGTTGTTGGTTGATAAAATCGGGATGAAGGATGTTTTATTTATTTTATTCATTTATTTTTATTTTTCAGTTTCCCCCCCTGAGGGATTGCCACCTTATTGTGCTCAGGGGTTTTGCGTGCCTCAGTGACCGTAAGAGCTATACCAGCAGGAGCTTAGTCTTCAGGTGGGACACCCAAGTTGGACAGGTTTGAAGGTAGAGGCCTGACAAAGTGCAATCCACTACTCCAGGTTGGGGTTGGACACATAGCTAAAGACCCATTTCAATGAAGAAAGCATCCTTACTGTAAGCACAGAAAAAAAAAAAGTGCTGGAGCATGATGTGTACACATGATGCCCCCCTTCACATTTCTGACTGCCCCCTCATATAAGCATGCCTAGACCCGCCCCTGCCCATCACCCTTGATCACCCCCTGGGAGGTGAGGGGAGCAGTGAGCATGATGTGGTCCACTGATGTAGACCACAAGGTAGTATTTTACATTTAAAAGAAATAATAATACCATGACTTCTTTAAAGCGGCCTATAATCCTGTGTGCCATATATATGAAAAAAAAAGGAAAAATAGGGAAAATACGGTAAGCAGATGTTCTCTTTTATTGACAAACTCAGAGTGTTTATGATTTAAATGATCCAGTGTCGGGGTTGTGGTTTCAGGTCAACATTGCTCTTGTGGTTTAAAAAACTCTGCTTGAAAAATGACACTTGCGGTTTCAAATTTGAACAACTGTCGGGGTCTAATGCCGGAGCTTGAATTGAGTAGTTTCTCGTTGCAAAGTGGCTCACATAACAGATTCATAAAATATACATACGTAAATTCCATTTAATCCAGGAATGATCCTTCAAAAAACAGCAGGGCGGACGGCCGCATGCTGTCGGGCCTCATAGGTGGCGCATAAACGCTGCATTAGCACAACTAGAATGGAGCACCGAGAGCCACCTTTGTGCACTAATAGCATTTGTCAACATAAAAGAAGTCTTATTGAGCGCCGCACTCCCTTTGCTGACACTCTGCCAAATACTTATCCGCTCTCCAGTGAGCATTTAGCAAATGTTGCCGCAGCTCTCAGGACTCACACATCACACGCGGAATGAAATTACTTTGCTGCGAAACAAACTCCAGGAGAGGACGTGATCATGCCGGCCGCTTTTGCAGATGACCTTCTCGGGCTGATGTCTGTCGGAGGTCACCTGGTCCAGTGCACCGTGAGACATCAGCAGAACACCACACCATGGTCATCACCATCGGCGCCGATCCTCTGGGATCTCGACAATGCCGAGCACCCATTAGGGATTAAAGGACAATTTTAATCCTTATAATCATTTTTGAAAATTCAATCTTGCTGTTGTTAATTTTGTGGCGAGTTTGGTCCGTTTTACATGATAAAAAAAAGTCACAAATGATATACACGTAGTCTATAATTAACAAAGTCTAACCTGTAACGATTGCTGGGCGTTCTTCCAAGATGCAGTCGGGCTCGAACACAGCGTGAAGGTAAGAAACGAAGATTTATTCAATAAATAACACAGACTATGAACGGAAAAACTGGTACTAGGCAGAAAAAGGCAAAACAAAAAGAACTAGCATGGGAGCTGGAAACCAATAAATCAATCAATCAATGTTTATTTATATAGCCCCAAATCACAAATGTCTCAAAGGACTGCACAAATCATTACGACTACAACATCCTCGGAAGAACCCACAAAAGGGCAAGGAAAACTCACACCCAGTGGGCAGGGAGAATTCACATCCAGTGGGACGCCAGTGACAATGCTGACTATGAGAAACCTTGGAGAGGACCTCAGATGTGGGCAACCCCCCCCCCCCTCTAGGGGACCGAAAGCAATGGATGTCGAGCGGGTCTAACATGATACTGTGAAAGTTCAATCCATAGTGGCTCCAACACAGCCGCGAGAGTTCAGTTCAAAGCGGATCCAAGACAGCAGCGAGAGCCCCGTCCACAGGAGACCATCTCAAGAGGAGGCGGATCAGCAGCGTAGAGATGTCCCCAACCGATACACAGGCGAGCGGTCCATCCTGGGTCCCGACGAGCGGTCCATCCTGGGACTCGACTCTGGACAGCCAGTATTTCATCCATGGTCATCGGACCGGACCCCCTCCACAAGGGAAGGGGGGACATAGGAGAAAGAAAAGAAGCGGCAGATCAACTGGTCTAAAAAGGAGGTCTATTTAAAGGCTACAGTATACAGATGAGTTTTAAGGTGAGACTTAAATGCTTCTACTGAGGTAGCATCTCGAACTGTTACCGGGAGGGCATTCCAGAGTACTGGAGCCCGAACGGAAAACGTTCGGGCTCCAGTACTCAAACAACCAAAAGCGCTAGCATGGGAGCTAGGGAAATAACCAACAAATTTGCACAAGGCACAAAAGGCAAGACAAAACTACTAGCGTGGAAGATAGAGGAAAACAAATGCATATAGTGAAACCACACTAAACAACAACGACAAACACATTCTGGAAGAATATTTGGACCGCAACACAACATAAACACTACAGAAGAAATTCCCAGAATTCCCTGCAGCACCAACTAATTTACCATGGATTGAATAATGTGGACCTTGACTTAAACAAGTTGAAAAACTTAGTGGTCAATTGTATGGAATATGTACTGTACTGTGCAATCTACTAATAACAGTTCCAATCAAAGAGGATAATAATAAGTGATTATTACATTTTAACAGAAGTCTAGTTAGAACATGTTAAAAGAGAACATAATCAGATATTAACAGTAAATTAACAAGTAAATTAAAAATGTATTTTCTACCACTTGTCCTTAATAATGTGTACAAAATAATAGGTGTATAAATGACAGAATATGTTACTGCTTACGTCAGCAGACTAATTAGGAGTCTTTGTTTGTTTACTTACTACTAAAAGACAAGTTGTCTAGTATGTTTAACATTTTATTTAAGGACTAAATTACAATAATAAACATGTTTCATAAACCATAAACATTTTTGTTCTAATAAAGACAATAGTGACATTTTTTGTGGTCCCCTTTATTAAAAGAAAAGTACAGAAAAGTATCGAAATACATTTTGGTACCAGTACCAAACTATTGGTATCGGGACAACCCTAAACACAATCCAAACAACCTTCCCTAGTCATGGAGCAAAAAAAAAAAAGCAAAATGCTAAATTGTGGATACGTGTTAACGTTGTGGATATTATGAAACATTTTTGCAGTTTGTCCCTCATAATGTGTACAAAATAATAGGTGTATAAATGACAAAATATGTTACTGCATATGTCAGCAGACTAATTAGGAGTCTTTGTTTGTTTACTTACTACTAAAAGACAAGTTGTCTAGTATGTTCACTATTTTATTTAAGGAATAAATTACAATAATAAACTTTTGTTTCATAAACTATACACATTTCTGTTTAAATAAAGACAATAATGAAATGTTTTTGTTGTCTCCTTTATTAAGAAAAATATCAAAAAGTATCGAAATATATTTTGGTACCAGTATCAAACTATTGGTATCGGGACAACCCTAGACACAATCCAAACAACCTTCAATAGTCATGGTGCAAAAAAAAAAAAAAGCAAAATGATAAATTGTGGATATGTTGCAGTTTTTCCCTCATAATGTGTACAAAATAATAGGTGTATAAATGACACAATATATTACTGCATATGTTAGCAGACTAATTAGGAGTCTTTGTTTGTTTACTTACTACTAAAAGACAAGTTGTCTAGTATGTTTAACATTTTATTTAAGGACTAAATTACAATAATAAACATGTTTCATAAACCATAAACATGTTTGTTCTAATAAAGACAATAGTGAAATTTTTTGTGGTCCCCTTTATTAAAAGAAAAGTACAGAAAAGTATCGAAATACATTTTGGTACCAGTACCATACTATTGGTATCATGACAACCCTAGACACGATCCAAACAACCTTCCCTAGTCATGGTGCAAAAAAAAAGGCAAAATGCAAAATTGTGGAAGCGTGTGAACGTTGTGGATATTATGAAACATTTTTGCAGTTTGTCCCTCATAATGTGTAGAAAATAATAGGTGTATAAATGACACAATATGTTACTGCATATGTCAGCAGACTAATTAGGAGTCTTTGTTTGTTTACTTACTACTAAAAGACAAGTTCTCTAGTACAATTACTATTTTATTTAAGGACTAAATTACAATAATAAACATATATTTGATGTACTAAAATATTTTTGGGTTAAAATATAGCCAATAACGACATTTTTTGTGGTGCCCTTTATCAAGAAAAGTACAGAAAACTATCGAAATACATTTTGGTACCAGTACCAAACTATTGGCATCGGGACAACCCTAGACACAATCCAAACAACCTTCCCTAGTCATGGTGCAAAAAAAAATTGTGGAAACGTGTGAACATTGTGGACATTATGAAACATTTTTGCAGTTTGTCCCTCATAATGTGTACAAAATAATAGGTGTATAAAAGACACAATATGTTACTGCATATGTCAGCAGACTAATTAGGAGTCTTTGTTTGTTTACTTACTACTAAAAGACAAGTTGTCTAGTATGTTCAACATTTTATTTAAGGACTAAATTACAAAAATAAATATATGTTTCATGTACTAAAGTATTTTTTTGTTAAAATATAGCCAATAACAACATTTTTTGTGGTCCCCTTTATTAAGAACAGTACAGAAAACTATCGAAATACATTTTGTACCAGTACCAAACTATTGGTATCGGGACAACCCTAAACACAATCCAAACAACCTTCCCTAGTCATGGTGCAACAAAAAAAAAAAGCAAAATGCAAAATTGTGAAAACGCGTGAACGTTGTGGACATTATGAAACATTTTTGCAGTTTGTCCCTCATAATGTGTACAAAATAATAGGTGTATAAATTACACAATATGTTACTGCATATGTCAGCAGACTAATTAGGAGTCTTTGTTTGTTTACTTACTACTAAAAGACAAGTTGTCTAGTATGTTCACTATTTTATTTAAGGACGAAATTACAATAATAAACATATGTTTCATGTACTAAAATATTGTTTTGCTAAAATATAGCCAATAACGACATTTTTTGTGGTCCCCTTTATTAAGAACAGTACAGAAAACTATCGAAATACATTTTGGTACCAGTACCAAATTATTGGTATCAGGACAACCCTAGACACAATCCAAACAACTTTCCCTAGTCATGGTGCAAAAAAAAAAAAGGTAAAATGCAAAATTGTGGAAACGTGTGAACGTTGTGGATATTATGAAACATTTTTGCAGTTTGTCCCTCATAATGTGTACAAAATAATAGGTGTATAAATGACACAATATGTTACTGCATATGTCAGCAGACTAATTAGGAGTCTTTGTTTGTTTACTTACTACTAAAAGACAAGTTGTTTAGTATGTTCACTATTTTATTTAAGGACGAAATTACAATAATAAACATATGTTTCATGTACTAAAATATTTTTTGGTTAAAATATAGCCAATAACGACATTTTTTGTGGTCCCCTTTATCAAGAAAAGTACATCAAAGTATCGAAATACATTTTGGTACCAGTACCAAACTATTGGTATCGGGACAACCCTAGACACAATCCAAACAACCTTCCCTAGTCATGGTGCAAAAAAAACAAAAAGGCAAAATTGTGAAAACGCGTGAACGTTGTGGATATTATGAAACATTTTTGCAGTTTGTCCCTCATAATGTGTACAAAATAATAGGTGTATAAATGACACAATATGTTACTGCATATGTCAGCAGACTAATTAGGAGTCTTTGTTTGTTTACTTACTGCTAAAAGACAAGTTGTCTTGTATGTTCACTATTTTATTTAAGGACTAAATTACAATAATAAACATGTTTCATAAACTATACACATTTCTGTTTAAATAAAGACAATAATGAAATGTTTTTGTTGTCTCCTTTATTAAGAAAAGTATCAAAAAGTATCGAAATATATTTTGGTACCAGTACCAAACTATTGGTATCGGGACAACCCTAGACACAATCCAAACAACTTTCCCTAGGCATGGTGCAAAAAAAAAAAGCAAAATGAGAAATTGTGGATATGTTGCAGTTTTTCCCTCATAATGTGTACAAAATAATAGGTGTATAAATGACACAATATGTTACTGCATATGTCAGCAGACTAATTAG
The DNA here is from genome assembly GCF_033978795.1 of Nerophis ophidion. Classification (NCBI taxonomy): domain Eukaryota; kingdom Metazoa; phylum Chordata; class Actinopteri; order Syngnathiformes; family Syngnathidae; genus Nerophis; species Nerophis ophidion. Next base: position 3,125,235 of record NC_084637.1, read on the forward strand.
GAGTCTTTGTTTGTTTACTTACTACTAAAAGACAAGTTGTCTGGTATGTTCACTATTTTATTTAAGGACTAAATTACAATAATAAACATATGTTTCATGTACTAAAATATTGTTTTGCTAAAATATAGCCAATAACGACATTTTTTGTGGTCCCCTTTATTAAGAAAAGTACAGAAAACTATCGAAATACATTTTGGTGGCAGTACCAAACTATTGGTATCGGGACAACCCTAGACACAATCCAAACAACCTTCCCTAGTCATGGTGCAAAAAAAAAAAAAAAAAAAAGGCAAAATCCAAAATTGTGAAAACACGTGAACGTTGTGGATATTATGAAACATTTTTGCAGTTTGTCCCTCATAATGTGTGCAAAATAATAGGTGTATAAATGACACAATATGTTACTGCATATGTCAGCAGACTAATTAGGAGTCTTTGTTTGTTTACTTACTACTAAAAGACAAGTTGTCTAGTATGTTCACTATTTTATTTAAGGACGAAATTACAATAATAAACGTATGTTTCATGTACTAAAATATTTTTTTGTTAAAATATAGCCAATAATGACATTTTTTTGTGGTCCCCTTTATTAAGAAAAGTACAGAAAACTATCGAAATACATTTTGGTACCAGTACCAAACTATTGGCATCGGGACAACCCTAGACACAATCCAAACAACCTTCCCTAGTCATGGTGCAAAAAAAAAAGCAAAATGCTAAATTGTGGATACATGTTAACGTTGTGGATATTATGAAACATTTTTGGAGTTTGTCCCTCATAATGTGTACAAAATAATAGGTGTATAAATAACACAATATGTTACTGCATATGTCAGCAGACTAATTAGGAGTCTTTGTTTGTTTACTTACCACTAAAGGACAAGATGTCTAGTACGTTTAACATTTTATTTAAGGACTAAATTAAAATAATAAACATGTTTCATAAACCATAAACATTTTTGTTCAAATAAAGACAATAGTGACATTTTTTGTTGTCTCCTTTATTAAGAAAAGTATCAAAAAGTATCGAAATACATGTTGGTACCAGTACCAAACTATTGGTATCAGGACAACCCTAGACACAGTCCAAACAACCTTCCCTAGTCATGGTGCAAAAAAAAAGCAAAATGCAAAATTGGGTACGCGTGAACGTTGTGGATATTATGAAACATTTTTGCAGTTTTTCCCTCATAATGTGTAGAAAATAATAGGTGTATAAATGACACAATATGTTACTGCATATGTCAGCAGACTAATTAGGAGTCTTTGTTTGTTTACTTACTACTAAAAGACAAGTTGTCTAGTATGTTCACTATTTTATTTAAGGACTAAATTACAATAATAAACATATGTTTCATAAACTATACACATTTCTGTTTAAATAAAGACAATAATAAAATGTTTTTGTTGTCTCCTTTATTAAGAAAAGTATCAAAAAGTATCGAAATATATTTTGGTACCAGTACCAAACTATTGGTATTGGGACAACCCTAGACACAATCCAAACAACCTTCCCTAGGCATGGTGCAAAAAAAAAAAAAAAAAAAGCAAAATGATAAATTGTGGATATGTTGCAGTTTTTCCCTCATAATGTGTACAAAATAATAGGTGTATAAATGACACAATATGTTACTGCATATGTCAGCAGACTAATTAGGAGTCTTTGTTTGTTTACTTACTACTAAAAGACAAGTTGTTTAGTATGTTCACTATTTTATTTAAGGACGAAATTACAATAATAAACATATGTTTCATGTACTAAAATATTTTTTTGCTAAAATATAGCAAATGACGACATTTTTTGTGGTCCCCTTTATTAAGAAAAGTGCAGAAAACTATCGAAATACATTTTGGTACCAGTACCAAACTATTGGTATTGGGACAACCCTAGACACAATCCAAACAACCTTCCCTAGTCATGGTGCAAAAAAAAAAAAAAAAAAAGGCAAAATGCAAAATTGTGAAAACGCGTGAACGTTGTGGATATTATGAAACATTTTTGCAGTTTGTCCCTCATATTACACAAAATAATAGGTGTATAAATGACACAATATGTTACAGCATATGTCAGCAGACTAATTAGGAGTCCTTGTTTGTTTACTTACTACTAAAAGAAAAGTTGTCTAGTACGATTACTATTTTATTTAAGGACTAAATTACAATAATAAACATATGTTTCATGTACTAAAATATTGTTTTGCTAAAATATAGCCAATAACGACATTTTTTGTGGTCCCCTTTATTAAGAACAGTACAGAAAACTATCGAAATACATTTTGGTACCAGTACCAAATTATTGGTATCAGGACAACCCTAGACACGATCCAAACAACTTTCCCTAGTCATGGTGCAAAAAAAAAAAAGGTAAAATGCAAAATTGTGGAAACGTGTGAACGTTGTGGATATTATGAAACATTTTTGCAGTTTGTCCCTCATAATGTGTACAAAATAATAGGTGTATAAATGACACAATATGTTACTGCATATGTCAGCAGACTAATTAGGAGTCTTTGTTTGTTTACTTACTACTAAAAGACAAGTTGTTTAGTATGTTCACTATTTTATTTAAGGACGAAATTACAATAATAAACATATGTTTCATGTACTAAAATATTTTTTGGTTAAAATATAGCCAATAACGACATTTTTTGTGGTCCCCTTTATCAAGAAAAGTACATCAAAGTATCGAAATACATTTTGGTACCAGTACCAAACTATTGGTATCGGGACAACCCTAGACACAATCCAAACAACCTTCCCTAGTCATGGTGCAAAAAAAAAAAAAAGGCAAAATTGTGAAAACGCGTGAACGTTGTGGATATTATGAAACATTTTTGCAGTTTGTCCCTCATAATGTGTACAAAATAATAGGTGTATAAATGACACAATATGTTACTGCATATGTCAGCAGACTAATTAGGAGTCTTTGTTTGTTTACTTACTGCTAAAAGACAAGTTGTCTTGTATGTTCACTATTTTATTTAAGGACTAAATTACAATAATAAACATGTTTCATAAACTATACACATTTCTGTTTAAATAAAGACAATAATGAAATGTTTTTGTTGTCTCCTTTATTAAGAAAAGTATCAAAAAGTATCGAAATATATTTTGGTACCAGTACCAAACTATTGGTATCGGGACAACCCTAGACACAATCCAAACAACTTTCCCTAGGCATGGTGCAAAAAAAAAAAGCAAAATGAGAAATTGTGGATATGTTGCAGTTTTTCCCTCATAATGTGTACAAAATAATAGGTGTATAAATGACACAATATGTTACTGCATATGTCAGCAGACTAATTAGGAGTCTTTGTTTGTTTACTTACTACTAAAAGACAAGTTGTCTGGTATGTTCACTATTTTATTTAAGGACTAAATTACAATAATAAACATATGTTTCATGTACTAAAATATTGTTTTGCTAAAATATAGCCAATAACGACATTTTTTGTGGTCCCCTTTATTAAGAAAAGTACAGAAAACTATCGAAATACATTTTGGTGGCAGTACCAAACTATTGGTATCGGGACAACCCTAGACACAATCCAAACAACCTTCCCTAGTCATGGTGCAAAAAAAAAAAAAAAAAAAAGGCAAAATCCAAAATTGTGAAAACACGTGAACGTTGTGGATATTATGAAACATTTTTGCAGTTTGTCCCTCATAATGTGTGCAAAATAATAGGTGTATAAATGACACAATATGTTACTGCATATGTCAGCAGACTAATTAGGAGTCTTTGTTTGTTTACTTACTACTAAAAGACAAGTTGTCTAGTATGTTCACTATTTTATTTAAGGACGAAATTACAATAATAAACGTATGTTTCATGTACTAAAATATTTTTTTGTTAAAATATAGCCAATAATGACATTTTTTTGTGGTCCCCTTTATTAAGAAAAGTACAGAAAACTATCGAAATACATTTTGGTACCAGTACCAAACTATTGGCATCGGGACAACCCTAGACACAATCCAAACAACCTTCCCTAGTCATGGTGCAAAAAAAAAAGCAAAATGCTAAATTGTGGATACATGTTAACGTTGTGGATATTATGAAACATTTTTGGAGTTTGTCCCTCATAATGTGTACAAAATAATAGGTGTATAAATAACACAATATGTTACTGCATATGTCAGCAGACTAATTAGGAGTCTTTGTTTGTTTACTTACTACTAAAAGACAAGTTGTCTTGTATGTTCACTATTTTATTTAAGGACTAAATTACAATAATAAACATGTTTCATAAACCATAAACATTTTTGTTCAAATAAAGACAATAGTGACATTTTTTGTTGTCTCCTTTATTAAGAAAAGTATCAAAAAGTATCGAAATACATGTTGGTACCAGTACCAAACTATTGGTATCAGGACAACCCTAGACACAGTCCAAACAACCTTCCCTAGTCATGGTGCAAAAAAAAAGCAAAATGCAAAATTGGGTACGCGTGAACGTTGTGGATATTATGAAACATTTTTGCAGTTTTTCCCTCATAATGTGTAGAAAATAATAGGTGTATAAATGACACAATATGTTACTGCATATGTCAGCAGACTAATTAGGAGTCTTTGTTTGTTTACTTACTACTAAAAGACAAGTTGTCTAGTATGTTCACTATTTTATTTAAGGACTAAATTACAATAATAAACATATGTTTCATAAACTATACACATTTCTGTTTAAATAAAGACAATAATAAAATGTTTTTGTTGTTTCCTTTATTAAGAAAAGTATCAAAAAGTATCGAAATATATTTTGGTACCAGTACCAAACTATTGGTATTGGGACAACCCTAGACACAATCCAAACAACCTTCCCTAGGCATGGTGCAAAAAAAAAAAAAAAAAAAGCAAAATGATAAATTGTGGATATGTTGCAGTTTTTCCCTCATAATGTGTACAAAATAATAGGTGTATAAATGACACAATATGTTACTGCATATGTCAGCAGACTAATTAGGAGTCTTTGTTTGTTTACTTACTACTAAAAGACAAGTTGTTTAGTATGTTCACTATTTTATTTAAGGACGAAATTACAATAATAAACATATGTTTCATGTACTAAAATATTTTTTTGCTAAAATATAGCAAATGACGACATTTTTTGTGGTCCCCTTTATTAAGAAAAGTGCAGAAAACTATCGAAATACATTTTGGTACCAGTACCAAACTATTGGTATTGGGACAACCCTAGACACAATCCAAACAACCTTCCCTAGTCATGGTGCAAAAAAAAAAAAAAAAAAAGGCAAAATGCAAAATTGTGAAAACGCGTGAACGTTGTGGATATTATGAAACATTTTTGCAGTTTGTCCCTCATATTACACAAAATAATAGGTGTATAAATGACACAATATGTTACAGCATATGTCAGCAGACTAATTAGGAGTCCTTGTTTGTTTACTTACTACTAAAAGAAAAGTTGTCTAGTACGATTACTATTTTATTTAAGGACTAAATTACAATAATAAACATATGTTTCATGTACTAAAATATTTTTTTGCTAAAATATAGCCAATAACGACATTTTTTGTGGTCCCCTTTATTTAGAAAAGTAGCGAAAATTACCTAAATATTTATGTTACCGGCACCGGTACCAACATATTGTTATGGGGACAACACTAACACACACACACACCGAGCACCCACTGGCAGAAATGTAGATCGGCGCCCACGCTCATCACTGCCATATGATCTGATGTGAAATATTTACCTCTCTTTACTTCTCGCTGGTGACCTCAGTCGAAGGCCCGGTGTTATTTCTGCCACTTTTATGATGGAAACATGCGGTGTGTGGTAATTACTTAGTTCACTGAGGTCTAATTTAAAGTTTACCTCAGTCGTCATACTTGAGTAGGTTTGATGTAGTCAATTACAGTATATGACTTTTTTAAAACATGTGTCTGGTAGTTTTCCAATACGGACAAACTGGAAAAATGTACGATGTGAACTTTGCTGTAAACCGGGGATTCTCAAGCTATGGTGCGTGGAACACTGGAGGTAGGCGGGGCCCATTTAAAGGTAAGCCCCCCCAAAAAATCACCTGATTAAAGTACTGTGTTTTATTTATTTACCGTATTTCCTTGAATTGTATATAGTATGTGCCTGCCTAGAACTACTGCCGGGTCAAACTCCTTTCGCCAAATAATTAGTATATGTCTAGAATTTCCTCCGGGTCAAACTCGTCACGTCACGAGTGACACTTCACCTGTCATCATTTTCAAAATGGAGGAGGCTGATTTCAATCATTTGAAATTGCATAAAGGGAAGAAGATTAAGAGCTATTCAGTAGGATTTAAGGTCCAAGCTATTGAATATGCTAAAAAGAACAGTAAGCAGCTATGTTTTATTAATATACCGTAGCTGCGTGTGTCAAATATGAGTCTTTGAATGACTCCCACCTCCTGGTGGTAGAGGGCGCTAGTGATCCTTGTTGCGACTACTCGGCTGCAGAAGAAGTGACAACAAGCAGCAAGAGTGAGCAGCGATCCTTTATTTTTTCCTCTCGCTTGCACTTTTAACATGGAGGATTACATATCTAAAATAAAACAGTTTTCTACCGCTTATTCCCTTTGGGGTCGCGGGGGGCGCTGGTGCCTATCTCAGCTACAATCGGGCGGAAGGCGGTGTACACCCTGGACAAGTCGCCATCTCATCACAGGGCCAACACAGATAGACAGACAACATTCACACACTAGGGACCATTAAGTGTTGCCAATCAACCTATCCCCAGGTGCATGTCTTTGGAGGTGGGAGGGGCCTATCCCCAGGTGCATGACTTTGGAAGTGGGAGGAGGCCGGAGTACCCGGAGGGAATCCACACAGTCACGGGGAGAACATGCAAACTCCACACAGAAAGATTTTGAGCCCGGGATTGAACCCAGGACTCCTGGACTTTAGAATTGGGGGTTAAATCACCAAAAATTATTCTGGGGCTTGGCCAACGCTGCTGCCCTCTGCTCCTATCACTCCCAAGGGGGAGAACAAGGGAATGGGTCAAATGCAGAGGACAACACGAGCAGCAGCGCTTGCAACCCGGAAGAGAGCGAGAGGCAGACGCAGACAACGGGAAGGCTGAAAAGTGACACGCAAAACATTTTTGTTTATTGAAAAATAAAAGAAGTCTACACCTCCTCAAAAGGCATGTCCTTCCTTGGTGGTCCCTGGAACCCGCAAGACGGCTTGAGTCTTCCACAATCCCTTTTATGCGCTTTATAATCCGGTGTGCCCTATGGTCTGAAAAATAACATATTTGACATCTGGTTGAAACGGAAATTCCTTACCCCGCCCACCCCTGCTGGACACATCAGCTGTCAACCAGGTGAGGCCGAGATGGTAATCTCCTCCGTCTTCTCATCCATGGAATGAGAGTATGAAAGCTGGATTACGCCCGCTAACATGCGCACAGTTTGGGATTTATTCAGAGGTAAATTGGGATTTGAAGGAAAAAGCACTCAGACCCGTTAATCCCTGCGCTTTATGGTGTGTGTGTGTGGTAAACATTCAAAATGGCAGCTGGCAAACCACGGCTGAGAAAAGAAATGATGTGGACTATTTTGCAATATATTGTGCAAAACAAACTTCTTTTTTTTTCTGATGTTGGTGTGTTCGGCTCGTAGAAAATGGCGATGTCAAAGGTCAGAGCAGTTGCAGGATGAGTTTCTTGGTCAGAAAGCTCCCCCCCCCCCCTTCACCTCTTCTTGTAGTTTATCCTCCAGATTGCAAGCCGTCCTCTTGGCCCCGGGGCACTCGCTGAGGTTCCGGACTGTGGGATCCGAGATACTGATTCCCATTGAACTCATCCCAAAGATTCAAACTGGCAAGGTTCCAACGGGCCGTGCGGCTCGCCTGGCCCGCAGCCCACCGCCCGCTTGCTGCAGCTAACAGGTATCGACAGAGCTGATGGGGCAAATCATCATCTAAGAGGGGTTTTTTAGTCTCGCTTCGCTCCTTTTAACTCCCAAGGCGCTGACATTTCTGGCCTGAGCGCCCCCCCGATGCGGAGATTCCACCACCTGGAGGGATTGTGAAATGTCTGACACAAGACAAAGTAACCTCCACCTAACATAATAAAGCCCCCAACCACCTCCGCCTGACAAGCCCGCTCAGAAGAAAGCAAGACGGCCTAACCGGCAGTGAAGGCAACCGGTCGCCGGAGCCCCCTCTTTCCTGCTGCAGCGTCCACATTTCCCATAAGGCACGCGCTCCGCTGCGATTCATCACCGGGCCCCCGCTCGGCAAAGCGCTCACTCTGGTGGTGAAATATGAGCCGACGTGAGGTGTTTTGGCACGCCGGCTGCGCTGAATGAGGGTCTATTTTGGCACGCTCCCACCTGAGCATCCTTCTTGTGCAACATGCCGCTGATGGAGCCGCGGACAATAAGCATCGACTCGCAAACGACCGGCTTTCATTTCCCTCACAATACCGAACAAGGTGCGACTCTCAAGCGGCTTGGAAACGAGCTCTTCGTGCAAATGATGGATAAATGAGGGACTGTATCTTGCACGTTTTTACATCGGGCATCCACTCCATTCAGTGTGGTCAGTGGCAGAGCTTGGTCCGCATTGCTGGTGGTAAGTGAGGGTTGGACTCTGCCAAGGCTGCCCTTTGTCACCGACTCTGTTCATAACTTTTATGGACAGAATTTCTAGGTGCAGTCAAGGCGTCGAGGGGATCTGGTTTGGTGGCTGCAGGATTAGGTCTCTGCTTTTTGCAGATCAATCAATCAATCAATGTTTACTTATATAGCCCTAAATCACTAGTGTCTCAAAGGGCTGCACAAACCACTACGACATCCTCGGTAGGCCCACATAAGGGCAAAGAAAACTCACACCCAGTGGGACGTCGGTGACAATGATGACTATGAGAACATGATACTGTGATACTGATGATACTGATGATGTGGTCCTGATGGCTTCATCTGGCCGGGATCTTCAGCTCTCACTGGATCGGTTCGCAGCCGAGTGTGAATCGACTGGAATGGGAATCGGCCGATCCAAGTCCGTGGTCCTCGCCCGGAAAAGGGTGGAGTGCCATCTCCGGGTTGCCCCAAGTGGAGGAGTTAAAGTACCTCGGATTCTTGTTCACGGGTAAGGGAAGAGTGGATCGTGAGATCTACAATTGGATCGGTGCATCCATCCATTTTCTACCGCTTATTCCCTTTTGGGGTCGCGGGGGGCGCTGGCGCCTATCTCAGCTACAATCGGGCGGAAGGCGGGGTACACCCTGGACAAGTCGCCACCTCATCGCAGGGCCAACACAGATAGACAGACAACATTCACACACTAGGGACCATTTAGTGTTGCCAATCAACCTATCCCCAGGTGCATATCTTTGGAGGTGGGAGGGGCCTATCCCCAGGTGCATGTCTTTGGAGGTGGGAGGGGCCTATCCCCAGGTGCATGTCTTTGGAGGTGGGAGGGGCCTATCCCCAGGTGCATGTCTTTGGAGGTGGGAGGGGCCTATCCCTAGGTGCATGTCTTTGGAGGTGGGAGGGGCCTATCCCCAGGTGCATGTCTTTGGAGGTGGGAGGGGCCTATCCCCAGGTGCATGTCTTTGGAAGTGGGAGGAAGCCGGAGTACCCGGAGGGAACCCACGCATTCACGGGGAGAACATGCAAACTCCACACAGAAAGATCCCGAGCCTGGATTTGAACCCAGGACTGCAGGAACTTCGTATTGTGAGGCAGACGCACTAACCCCTCTGCCACCGTGAAGCCTATCGGTGCAGTGTCTTTAATAATGCGGACGCTGTATCGATCCGTTGTGGTGAAGGAGGAGCTGAGCCGGAAGGCAAAGCTCTCAATTTACCGGTCGATCTAGGTTCCCATCCTCACCTATAGTCATGGACTTTGGGTTTTGACCGAAAGGACAAGATCACGGGTACAAGCGGCCCAAATGAGTTTGGGTCTCTCCCTTAGAGATAGGGTGAGAAGCTCTGTCATGACCTGCCCAACTCCTCCTAAGGTTTCCAACGTCTGATCAGACTCCTCGGCATCAGCGGCCTCTTCTTCTCCGAGTACATTTTTCCTCTCGACGCTGGGGGGGCTGGCGAAGGGAGAGAGGATACAGTGATGGTGGGGGGTCGGTGTATAAAAGAGGACCGTTTAATTCACAGTAAACAACTAAAGCACTTCAAGCCTTTAAATCCTGACAGGAAGAGGGAGAAAGAGGGAGGGAAAGTCAGCTAAAAAGAAATGTGATGATGTTGGGGGTCGGCGGGGGCGAGGAAGAGTATCTTCCCCAGTGGGAGATGACAAATACCATATGTCTTGTACTAATCCTCGCCGGGTTCTCGGCAGGCCCACATCCGACTGCGACCTCTGCAAGCCCCCTTGGACTGGGCGACAATCACAGGCGTGGGTGTCGGCCAGGATCAAATACGAATGACGGAACCAGAGTTCCAAATGTCGAAGCTTCTGATTGTTTTCATCAATTACATCCAGGCCATCGGCGCCGATCTACATTTCTGCCAATGGTTGCTCGGTGTGTGTGTATTAGTGTTGTCCCCATTTCAATATTGTGGGGCCGGTACCAAAAGTATTGTGGTACTTTTCTAAATAAAGGGCACCATAAAAAATTTAATTATTGGCATTATTTTAACCCAAAAATCTTAGGGGAGATAAAACATATGTTTATTTTTGCAAGTTTGTCCTTAAATAAAACTTATGTTTATTAGTAAGTAAACAAACAAAGACTCCTAATTAGTCTGCTGACATATGCAGTAACATATTGTGTCATTTATGTTTATATTATTTAGTCAACATTATTAAGGACAAGTGGTCGAAAATTAAATATTAATCGACTTGTTCATTTACTGTTAATATGTGCTTACTTTCTCTTTTAACATGTTCTATCTACACTTCTGTTAGAATGTAATAATCACTTATTCTTCTCTTCTTTGATACTTTACACTAGTATTGGATGATACCACAAATTTGGGTATCAATCCGATACCAAGTATTTACAGGATCATACTTTGGTCATATTCAAAGTCCTCGTGTGTCCAGGGACGTATTTCCTGAGTTTATAAACATAATATATATTTAAAAAACAAACTAAAGAAGAATTTGTGATGTTAGAAATATAAATGTAATCATAGTAGTATTGACTAGATACGCTATTGTATTTGGTATCAATACAGTGGATGTCAGTTGTATTAGACATTGTTTATAGGGTTAGGCACAATAAGTGTTCAACTTTTGGTCTGCAACATTTTCAATTTATGATTGTCCAACTGTTTTTGAAAAACTGTATGGTTGAAGACTGACTGAAGAAATAAAAAGTAATAATAATAATAATGACAAAAAACAATCTACCTCAGAACCCAACATTGATTAAACATTGTCAAAAAGTATGTTGTTTCAATGTTGTATTTGTGTTGTAAAATACTGGTTATGATAAATATCATAAAAAGTATGTAGTTTCAACGTTTTATTTGTGTTGTAAAATACTGGTTATGATAAATATCATAAAAAGTATGTTGTTTCAACGTTGTATTTGTGTTGTAGAAAATTGCTTGGGAAATGATCACAATTCAATGGTCAAATCAGCGTCACAACCTGACACTGAATAAATGTCGTCAAAAAAGGTGTTTGTTTACATTGTGGCGTCCCGGAAGAGTTGGTGCTGCAGGGAATTTCTGGGAATTTGTTCTGTGGTGTTTATGTTGTGTTGCGGTGCAAATATATGTATATACATATATATATGAATGATAAATGGGTTGTACTTGTATAGCGCTTTGACACTACTTCCACATTCACCCATTCACACACACATTCACACACTGATGGAGGGAGCTGCCATGCAAGGCGCTAACCAGCACCCATCAGGAGCAAGGGTGAAGTGTCTTGCTCAGGACACAACGGACGTGACGAGGTTGGTTCTAGGTGGGGATTGAACCAGGGACCCTCGGGTTGCGCACGGCCACTCTTCCACTGCACCACGCTGCCCCCACATACATATATATATATATATATATATATATTTGCCTAATCCATTCCATCATTTTGAGCATTTTGAGTCAGGGTTGCGTGTATTTTCAATGTACGTTCAGAGTTGAGAAGGGGTTAAAAGCAAATCAAAATGTGAAGGTGTGCACACACAGCAGCATTCATGAGGGAGGGGCAGAGACAGAAAGAGCAAGGGAGCTGAATGATTGACATACTTGCCAACCCTCCTGATTTTCTCGGGAGACTCCTGGATTTCTGGTCCGCTCCCGAAAATCTCCCGGGGCAACCATTCTCCCGAATTTCTCCCGATTTCCACTCATACAATAATATTGGGGGCCTGCTTTAAAGGCACTGCCTTTGCCTGCCGGCCCAATCACATAATATCTACGGCTTTTCACACACACACGAGTGAATGCAACACATACTTGGTCAACAGCCATACAGGTCACACTGAGGGTGTTTTTTGCATTCTATTTTAGTTACTTTGAATTTACAACCCCCTGGCCCTGTTTTGTACTGTTTTTGTACTGTTTTTGTACTTATTTTGATTATTATCCCTCAACGGTTTTTGAATGTTGAAATTTATAAATAAAGGTTTATAAAAAAAAAAAATTAAAAAAAGTGTGCAGTTAATCATGTGACTGCCTGGCTCTGTTTGATTGGTGAAACAGAGTCAAACGTCACCAGTGACTGCATTTGATTGGTGAAACGGAGTCAAACGTCACCAGTGACTGCATTTGATTGGTGAAACGGAGTCAAACGTCACCAGTGACCGCATTTGATTGGTGAAACGGAGTCAAACGTCACCAGTGACTGCATTTGATTGGTGAAACGGAGTCAAACGTCACCAATGACTGCATTTGATTGGTGAAACGGAGTCAAACGTCACCAGTGACTGCATTTGATTGGTGAAACGGAGTCAAACGTCACCAGTGATTGCATTTGATTGGTGAAACGCAGGCATGTGATGGATCCTACTTTGAAGGTCTCTCTGACAAAACAAATAAAGAAAGCGTGGATTAACAGATCGATAAAAATTAGTAGCGAATGTAGATAAATGGAGCGGAATAAAAGTAGCGTTTCTTCTCTATAAATATACTCAAAAGTAAAAGTATGTTGCATTAAAACTACTCTTGGAAGTACAATTCTTACTCAAGTAGATGTAACGAAATAAATGTAGCGCATTACTACCCACCTCTGATACTGTGTGTATATATTTCTATATCCATGTCTTAGGGCAAAGCCCAATGTGTTATCTGCAAATATTACTATTCAATAATTCCACTTGGGTGTTTATGGACGGCTAAAGACATGCAGAGTGAAGTAAAAAAAAAAAAATGGAAATAAATCCCCATGGGTTGCATTGGGAAGGCATGCCCGACCTCGTTTGTCACGGCCAAAGTTAAGAGGCTAATTTTCAAAAATCAAGAATGCAGTCAATTTGTCAGGATGCCTCCAGGGAGGCGGGTTCAAAAGGTAAAGCACGGCGGCGGCGGCGGGAGAGTTAATTTCACACACCTTATTTAGCACCATGCATCATCCAGGTGACGGCTGGATTGGAATTAGACCGACGGCGTCTGGAATTTATTATGCTGCCAGGATATGTGTGAACAGGAGGTAGCGAAAATATGGAAATATTAATATTTTTTAAATAAAAGTCTGTTCGGTTAATGCAGGAGTGTCCAAACTTTATCCACCGAGGGCCGCACACTGAAAAATCAAAGCAAGCAGGGGCCATTTTGATCATTTTTATTTTAAAGAATAATGCAATATATGTATAAAAAATATACATTTCGACCTCCACTCAGGCTTGATCCTGGGGACCCCAAAGGGTTTTGGTCAAAAACATATTAAAAATGTGTCATTATTCAGTATTATTTTGTCATTATTATTCAAGTCTTAAATCCCTAAATCAACATTAGGTCTATTTGTCAATATAATGATTTTAAAGATTTTTTTTCTTTTTGTCATGAAAAAAAAAACGTTTTTTTTTATGGAAAAATCACAAAATATGCAATATTTTCACCCAATAATTTTTTCAAGTGGAGTATTTGAGATTATATAATACGTGGAGCATTCAAAAGGTCAATAACTCATAACACCATTTATTTTAATTAATTATTATTTTTTGAGCAATGACACTTAAAAACAAGTCGCACTAAAATAATTGGGGATCCAAAAGGGTCCTACTCATTAAAGTGTTAGAAAATAAATTATAGATTTTTTATCGTTTACTTTTAACACAATTATAAGTTTTATTGTTGTTTATGTTTTTTGTTTGTTTGTTCTAGGCCAGATGTGGCTCTTTTGATGACTGCATCTGGCTCTCGGATAAATCTGAGCTGACATTGCTTAACACGATAAATAATTAATAATTCCACTTGTAATCACAGTGTTAAAAATAATGTTCAAAATATAAAACATTCTCATGCATTTTTAAGCCATCCATCCGTTTCTACCGCACCTGTTCAAGAAGTTGCGTTAATGGTAAGAAGTTATTTATTTATTATTGGTTAGTGTGGGGCTTGCCCTCCTGGGGGTTCTTCAGACCACCAAGCACCGACATGTGAGCCTGTTTCAGGGTTACAATATTGTTTTATTTTTCAATAAGTCTCTCAGTTGCTTTCCAGCAATTGTATTTTTCTCTTCCGTTCTCGCTCGCGCTCTGGCTCCAGTTCCGACCCCGTCTCTCCTCCTGGCTGCTGCTTATAACAGAGTGACAGGTGATTAGATAACAAGGCCCAGGTGGGCCATCTACGCACTTGTCGCTGATTTCGAGGTCGGTCCTGGCACATCCCAGTTTGCTGCAGGCCCGCAGGCCACGCCCCCTCCACAGTTATCTTCAGAATAACAATGTTATTACAAAGAATAAGAGACCTATTATACTCTAGAAATGTTGGTCTTACTTAAAAATGCTCGTGTTTAGTTGTGTTCAGTGTTAAAAAAAATATTATATGGCTCTTAGGAAATACGTTTTAAAATATTTGGCTTCTTGGCTCTCTCAGCCAAAAAGGTTCCCGACCCCCCTGTTCTAGGCCCTTCTTTAAAAAAAAAAAAAAAACAGCTCCGTTTTTTATATGGCAAACACTAGTGTGTGAATGTGAGTGTGAATGTTGTCCGTCTATCTGTGTTGGCCCTGCGATGAGGTGGCGACTTGTCAGGGGGGTACCCCGCCTTCCGCCCGATTGTAGCTGAGATAGGCGCCAGCGCCCCCCGCGACCCCGAAAGGGAATAAGCGGTAGGAAATGGATGGATGGAAACACAAAATATGCAACATTTGCCCCCAAAAATATCTCAAAGTGGAATATTTAATGTGACATAATTGGATCGGTTCGCAGCCGAGTGTGAAGCGACCGGAATGAGAATCAGCACCTCCAAGTCCGAGTCCATGGTTCTCGCCCGGAAAAGGGTGGAGTGTCATCTCCGGGTTGGGGAGGAGACCCTGCCCCAAGTGGAGGAGTTCAAGTACCTTGGAGTCTTGTTCACGAGTGAGGGAAGAGTGGATGGTGAGATCGACAGCCGGATCGGTGCGGCGTCTTCAGTAATGCGGACGTTGTATCGATCCGTTGTGGTGAAGAAGGAGCTGAGCCGGAAGGCAAAGCTCTCAATTTACCGGTCGATCTACGTTCCCATCCTCACCTATGGTCATGAGCTTTGGGTCATGACCGAAAGGATAAGATCACGGGTACAAGTGGCCCAAATGAGTTTCCAGGTCTCTCCCTTAGAGATAGGGTGAGAAGCTCTGCCATCCGGGAGGAACTCAAAGTAAAGCCGCTGCTCCTCCACATGGAGAGGAGCCAGATGAAGTGGTTCGGGCATCTGGTCAGGATGCCACCCGAACGCCTCCCTAGGGAGGTGTTTAGGGCACGTCCAGCTGGTAGGAGGCCCAGGGGAAGACCCAGGACACGTTGGGAAGACTATGTCTCCCGGCTGGCCTGGGAACGCCTCGGGATCCCCCGGGAAGAGCTAGAGGAAGTGGCTGGGGAGAGGGAAGTCTGGGCTTCCCTGCTTAGGCTGCTGCCCCCGCGACCCGACCTCGGATAAGCGGAAGATGATGGATGGATGGATGGATCATGCATTTTTAATCCATCCATCCATTTTCTACCAGACCTGTTCAAGAAGTTGCGTTAATGGTAAGAAGTTATTTATTTATTATTGGTTAGTGTGGGGCTTGCCCTCCTGGGGGTTCTTCAGACCACCAAGCACCGACATGAGAGCCTGTTTCAGGGTTACAATATTGTTTTATTTTTCAATAAGTCTCTCAGTTGCTTTCCAGCAATTGTATTTTTCTCTTCCGTTCTCGCTCGCGCTCTGGCTCCAGTTCCGACCCCGTCTCTCCTCCTGGCTGCTGCTAATAACAGAGCGACAGGTGATTAGATAACAAGGCCCAGGTGGGCCGTCTACGCACCTGTCGCTGATTTCGAGGTCGGTCCTGGCACATCCCAGTTTGCTGCAGGCCCGCAGGCCACGCCCCCTCCACAGTTATCTTCAGAATAACAATGTTATTACAAAGAATAAGACACCTTATATACTCTAGAAATGTTGGTCTTACTTAAAAATGCACGTGTTTAGTTGTGTTCAGTGTTAAAAAAAATATTATACGGCTCTTGCGGAAATATATTTTAAAATATTTGGCTTTTTGGCTCTCTCAGCCAAAAAGGTTCCCGACCCCTGTTCTAGGCCATTCTTTAAAAAAAAAAAAAAACAGCTCCGTTTTTTATATGGCAAACACTAGTGTGTGAATGTGAGTGTGAATGTTGTCCGTCTATCTGTGTTGGCCCTGTGATGAGGTGGCGACTTGTCCAGGGTGTACCCCGCCTTCCGCCCGATTGTAGCTGAGATAGGCGCCAGCGCCCCCCGCGACCCCGAA